>NW_027444647.1:0-19614 GCF_048569485.1 Anomaloglossus baeobatrachus | reverse complement strand
ACGGACCGCACACTGATGTGATCCATATTACATCAGTATGACACGTAGCGGAGAAAACACAGGTCATAGAAAGAATTTTTATACTTACCTGTCTTTGGTGCTGCGGTCTCTTCTGTTGCTTGCGGGTCCGTTCATTAAGCTCATGCATATTCACTGTATGGCCTGCTGACCCGGAAGTAACAGCAGTGCAGGAGACAGGTACGTATACCAGCTCAGCTGTCCGTGTGCTATGTGGATGTCACACGGATATCACAGGGACAGCACACGGAAAGCACATGTAGACACACGCACCTTCACCATGGACCGTGCAAACCGTTTGTGTTTTGCATGTATGTGTGAAGGCCTGACGACAAGCTCTCTGTGGCAATCGTGCAGGCACAGCTCCTGGGTGGAGACAGAAGTAGAGAGCCGATGCTGCAGTCACATCTATCACATTATCTAATATAATGCAGTAGTGGGCGTCAATGAAAGAAACTAGTAACTAACTGCGGCACCACCTCCTGATGATGTCCTGTTCCACAAGCGGAGATTGGAGCTGAGGTGTGAGTGCAGCCTCATCCTGCTTTGACATCATGTTGAGACTACCCTTAACCGAAACATTAAAGCAATTGCAGTGTAAAAAAAACACAAGAAAAAAAAAAAAAACCACATAGGGACTTGCTATATAGGAAGAAGTGTAGGTTAATAAGTAATAAGGCTAATTACAAATGTACTGTAGTTAAGGTGTAAAGATAGATAAAAATTATATTTTAGCTGCCCAGCCGCCCTTTCAAAGGGGTTGTTCGCATTTTATGGGCACTGTTGTTTTTCTGTTTACTTATACATGTATTTAAAGTAAAATAAATAAATATATTTTTGCAATTCGGTTTCACTAAAATGTTTCACTGTTTGGCACAATCACTTTTGATGTAGTCTGTCAGACACCTTCAGTTAAATAATTTATGCACAAAGATCAGTAAAACAGTTACAAACTTTGCGAATGACTGTCATATTGATTTCACTGATAATCTCAGTTAAAAGGAGTTGTCCATGCTTTTTTTTTTTTTTTTTTACTAAAGTCTGCAGTCCTCAAGCAATGAGGATTCTCTGGTGTCGGCAGTGAGACTGAGTGGTAATGTGACCGCAAGCATGCATTATGCATAGTTCCGTCCACATTCTGACTAGACACGCACGGCCTCACTTAATACAAATGAACTGAGAGCAGCAACGTACGTCTAGTTGGAATGTGGCCGGGAGTATGCATGTCGCATACTGCAAACCGATATTCATTGATCCTGACTTCTGCTATACAGAATATATACAGTTATGTAACAGAAATCATCGAACAATTGCAGCTTTAAGTCCCCTAATAGGTCTAGTTAAAAAAAAAAAAAAAAAAAGTTTAAATCCTCCTGTTTTTGCCCCATTAAAAATAAATAAAAATACACATTTGGTATTACTGCGTTCATAAAAGTCCAATCAAAATATAAAATCAATCCGATCGGTAAACAACGTAACCGTAACATGGAAAAAAATTACTATTTTTTTCAATGCCGCAACATTCCAATAAAATGCAATAAGAGGCAATCAAAACATCGTATCTACCCCCAAATTAATATAAATAAAAACATCAGTTCAGGGCGCAAAAAAGTAAGCCCTCACACAGCCCCAGATCCCAAAAAATTAGAATGCTACGAGCCCGGGAAAACAGTTACAAGCACATATTTTTTCCCATCACACACACAAACATACATATATATATCTATATATATCTATTAAAAAATAGAATATATCTATATATATATATATATATATATATATATATATATATATATATATATATATATATATATATATATATATATATATATATATATATATATATATATAAAAAATATATAGATTTTTTTTCCCCTGCTTTTTAGTGCAACACATGATAAAAAAAAAATAAAAAAATGGTGTCTGCCGGTCTCCTCTCGCTCAACCTCAATTTTCAATTGATAATTAATAATATCAGTTTTGGGGATTTTGTTCCTGTTTTGGTATGTTTTATTTCCACTGGATCCATGTTTGTATGGCTGTATAATTAAAAAATGTAATAAAAAATAAAAATTTAAAAAAAAAAAAAAAAAAAAAAAATTGGTGTCATTGAAAAGTACAACTTTCTGCTAAAAACAAGTCCTCCTATGGCTATGGGGACGGAAAAATAAAAATTTATGGCTCTTGGAATAAGGAGAAGAAAAAATAAAGTGTAAAAATGGAAAATCCCAAGGCAGTGAAATGATTAAAGGGGTGGTTCACCCATTTTTTTTATTTTCTGTATGAGTTCTACTTACCATTCTAGGCGTTTTCTCCATTGGCTTCTGTTTCCATTTCTGGCACTGAGCGGCGCTATCCTGCACACTCAGTGCCTGTCACATGACCCCCTAGAGCTGTGGCCGCCGGTATCCTCTGACGTCCCGGCAATTCCGGGCTCTCAAACTTGTCGGGTACGTCAGAGGAGGCTGGCACCACTCAGATTGAGTGACAGGGCTGTGGGCGGTGACTACCGCACGGCACAGCCCAGCATCGAGGGGAGGAGCCGGAGGACGTCAGTGTGGAGCCGGCTAAGCGTCCTGCAGATGGTGAGGCACGGGGCGCCAGTGTGCAGTACAGGGTGGGTTCTTCAGCTGAAATCCCCCCCTGCACGTATCTGATCACACTCTCCACCCGCCCGCTCTGCTGCGATGTCAGGAGAGCGGCCGGTGTCGGGCAGTGTGATCATCTGCTCCTCCCAGCAGCACTGCAGGACGCAGCAAGACACTGACAGGCATGTCACCGCTGTGCTCTGCCACCTGTCCTGCTGCATGGGACCATCTGTCCTGCTGCATGGGACCAACTGTCTGCACTCTGTCACCTGCACCACAAGTCACAGAGTGGAGACAGTTAATGACAGAGCACCTCTGCCCCCCCTCTTCTTTCCCCCCGCTCTTCCCCCCCTCGCTCTCTTCACCCCCCTCGCTCTCTTCCCCCCATCGCTCTCTTTTCCTCCCCCCTCGCTCTTTCTTTTTTCCCACGCTCTCTCCTGGCATGGTCAGTACAGAAATCTCTCCATCGTGGAGTCCAGACTGTGTCTGTGTATTTATTTCTAATAAAGTATTTTTCTCTGTGTGATTTTTTTTTTTTTTTTTTTTTTAACCCTTTATTGGAGATTCTTAATGGCCAGGTCAAACTTGGCCTGACATTAAGAATCTCGGGCTTTATACCAGCTGGTAAAACATAGCTGGTATTAACCCCTTATTACCCAGCGTGCCACCTGCCACGAGGGCCACTGGAAGATTTGGATACAGCGCCAGAAGATGGCGCTTCTATGAAAGCGCCATTTTCTGGGGAGGCTGTGGACTGCAATTCGCAGCGGGGGGCCCAGAAAGTTTGGGCACCCTGCACTGCGGATTCCAATCCCCAGCTGCCTAGTTGTACCTGGCTGGACTCAAAAATTCGGCGAAGCCCAAGTCTTTTTTTTTTTTTAATTATTTCATAAAATAAAAAAAAAAAAAAAAAAAAAAAAAATAGGGCTTCTCTATATTTTTGGTTCCCAGCCGGGTACAACTAGGCAGCTGGGGGTTGGGGGCAGCCCGTATCTGCCTGCTGTACCTGGCTAGTATACAAAAATATGGCGAAGCCCACGTCATTTTTTTAAAATAAGTTTTCAGGCAAAAACCTTGATAAAAAAAAAAAAAAGCTTCCCTGGATTTCTATTGCCAGTGAAAGTAACACCAAGCAGCGGGGGTTAGCAGCCAGTAGCTGCTTGGGTTACCCTTAGCAATAGAAAATGCAGCGGGAGCCCACAAACAATGTGATTTTTTGGGTTTTTTTTTATTTTTAATGAATTTTTAAAAAAAAAAAAAAATCGACATAGGCTTCGCCCATCGAGCACCAGAGCATTTTACTGCTCAATTCATCCCAAGTAATCAGATGACTCCAGTGTCGGCCGATTACTTGTTCTGTGTCCCCCTGCATCCATTGCAGCGTGTACGGGCTGTGAGGTCAGCGGAGTCCAGTCCAGCACTGGAGTTAGCTGATCTGAACTCAGCTGAACTCCAGCCTGCACACGCTGCGATGGATGCAGGGGGACATAGAACAAGTAAGGTCTAAGCCACACGGCGAGAACAACAGTGCCAGTGGAGTGCAATAAAACATCGCATTCTACTCGGACCAATATTAGCCTGTCAGCGCACATGAGCGATTATTTTCTCAGCCCTAATTGGACCGAGAAAACAATCGCAGCATGCTACAACTGTAATGCAAGACTCTCTCTTTTACCCATTCAAGTGTATGTGGTGAGAAAAAAAAAAAAAAAATCGCACTGCACTTGCGGTACATCGGTGGACTACGGAGGAGAGAGGGAGAGAAATCCCTCCCACCCCTCCTCAGTGCTGGCCCACCGCTCGAGTGGCGGACCGCCCCCCGCAGCTGAGGTCTGCTCGCACAGTCGGACCTCAGTCGCAGGGACACACGCATGACACTCCGCTCTGCTGTACTGAGCGTGAGCAGAGTGTAATGCAAGGGGATCTAAGTAATCCCCGTGTGGCCCCAGTCTGATCGGCCGACACTTGAGTCAGCTGATCTGAACTCAGCTGAACTCCTATACACAGCCCGCACACACAGCCCGCACACGGTCACATGTGATCGGCAGCAGGCAGTGACTGCTGTTAAGACTACATTCACATGACCGTTCCGTTTTTGCGGGCCACAAAAAACGGTCCTTTTTTTTCACGGATGCATTCTAGTGGCATCCATGTGACATCTGCGTGCCTTCCGTTTTTTTTGCGTACCGCAAAAAACGGAAGCAGCAAGAAAGATAAATAGATGAGTAGATATAGAGATGAATAGATAGATATAGACACAGAGAGATAGAGGGATGAATGAATGAATAGAGGGCTGGATAGATAGATAAGACATATATAATTTCTTACCCCGTGCATATTCTAAGCTGGCACCCTTTTGTGACTTTCATGTGGCACTAAGGTGCTTAGTCTTGTATTTAGCCAAAAAATAAATAAATAATTTAAAAAAAATGACATGCGGTCCCCCTATCTTTTGTAGCCAGCTAGGGTAAAACAAACGGCTGCAGCCTGCAAACCACAGCTGGCAGCTTCACCTTGGCTGGTAATCCAAAACAGAGGGCACCCCACGCTGTTATTTTAAATTAAATAAATAATTTAAAACAAAAAACATGGGGTCCCCCGAAATTGGATCACCAGCCAAGGTAAAGCGGACAGCTGTGGTCTGGTATTCTCAGACTAGGGAGGTTCACAGTTATTGGACACTCCCCAGCCTAAAAATAGCAGGCTGCAGCCGCCCCAGAAGTAGCGCATCCATTAGATGTGCCAGTCCTGGTGCTTCGCGCCAGCTCATCCTGTTGCCCTGGTGCGGTGGCAAACGGGGTAATATATGGGGTTAATACCAAATGTGTAATGTCACCTGGCATCAAGCCCTGGAGTTAGTGATGTCCGGCGTTATCAGATACCCGACATCACCAACCCAGGCAGTAATAAAAAAAAAAATAAAAATACACAAACACATTTTTATTTGAAAAAACACTCCCCAACACATTCCCTCTTTCACCAATTTATTAGAAAGAAAAACAAATCCAGGTCTGGTGTAATACAAGGGGGTCCCACGATGATCCATACCATAGTCAATGTCCCAGTCAATGAAGAACAGAATGTTCCCTATTTGCTGGGAGAGCCGTGCAGTGACCTGAGCTAACATCAATAGGTCAGCCCAGGTCACTGCAGGGCATGACGAGTGCTGCTATCAGGAGGTTAGCGAGGTATATTACCTGCGATGATCGCTGAACTCCTGAGTCCTGACAGCAGCGCTGTCACAGAGTTCAATGACCGCCGCCTTCACAAACAAAGTATTGCGAGCGGCCCGTGACGTCACCACTAGTCACCGTCTCGGGTCGACAGCGAGTGGTGATGTGACAAGCGGCGGGCATAGAAGGCAGTGACGACCGCTGACGTCAGGAGGGCAGGACTTCATCACCGTAGGTAATGAACTTACTAACCTCCTGACTGTAGCGCTTGTCATCCCCCGCGGCTGCTGACACTGCAGTGCGGGCCGCTGCTGACACTGCTGAGCGGGCAGCCGCGGGGCTGGGGCTGGAGTGGGACACTGACTGCACGGGCACCCAACGGAAGTCACATGGAAGTGCTTCCGTGTTGCTTCCGGGAATTTTGCGGACCCATTGACTTGTATTGAGTCACGGTTCGTTATTACGGAACAGAATAGGACATGTTCCATAATAACGGAGCGGACATACGGCATCCGATGTGGTTTTTTTTGTAGGATCGGATGCACGTGGAAGTGCTACGGTGTACCATCCGATCCTACACAAAAGACAGTGAAAAGATGCTCCTGTCCGTGGGGCCGCAAAAAAAACCAGGAACAGGCCAGGACAAACGGAACGGTCATATGAATGAGCCCACCTGCAGCTATTGCAGTGTGTGCGGGCTGTGAGATCAGGAGTCAGCTGACTCCAGCGCTGGCCGATAAATTCTGTGTTCCGCTGCAGAAGGATCCGGTAAAATAACGGTTGCATGCGCTGCACATTTAATCCACAGGATCCGGTCATATGCGGTTGGCTGATGATGCGGACGACACACAGACTAGGCAAGAGGGAAAAAAGCAATCTCATCACCCCGTCACTTTTTTTTCCCCAATTATTTTTTTCACATGTTGCGCTGACTAATAATCATAATTTCTGTACACACACACACACGCATGCACGCACGCTTTCTTCCCCTGGTTGTGCAGAGCTGGGAGCTGCTGCTGTCTGTGTGATTTCTCTCAGTGCATCCACACAGGGAAGAGGCAGGGAAGAGGCAGGGAGGAGGCTTTGGGTGGAGAGCTGAGGGGGGTGTTACACACAGTGGGTGTGTTAGATAAGCTAGACACCGCCCTAGAGCCACAAAGAATTCTGGGACTTGTAGGAACTGAACACAGGAAGTCAGAGGAGAGATTAACCCCATCAGAGCTGGAGCCAGCAATGAGCATGTGCTGCTAGTGCACAATAAAAGGTAATTTTGCTGAAAAAACATAATAGATGTGTTGAGAGGCACATATTAGCAAGATTTATCAGAAAAAAAACAAAACAGTTTTGGTAACTGGACAACTTCTTTAAGCATTATAGGGTCTTGGGTGCATGTAGGGCTCCAATGGCCATCATACAGGACTTGAGAGGATTTGTTGAGTGGTCAAACAGCTTTATATATTTGGATTTTAATTTAGTGTGAACTGAATTTACAAAAAGTATAAGCTAAACCTAGAAAATCCGAAAGTTCTGGAGAGGATATAATATATACACAATGCACGTATATTTCAAGGATTACAAGGGTAACAGCAGATGACGAGTGTAGAAAACACCTAGTGCCATCATTACATGTTACACATTCTAGGATTGAAGCCTCCGGAGTACAAATTACCAATGCGAAGATCTTTAGTCTTGATTTTTGAGGCTGGATATCACTTCATTGGCCTGGAGTTCTGATTGGTCTGTTTCTTAATGGTAGTAAAATCCAGGCTTTGACCACTGTTGCATTGATCATATAAACTCTGAAAGAAAGGGACATCAATAATTGTTATTCTCTTTTATAAAAGTACTGGATACCGTTCAGATGAGATAACATGTCCTAAATTCTGTAACCGTGCAGTGTAAAATGAGGGTGCTCATTGTAGCCTCCACTAGAACATACAATGCAGCAGTTTGTAGCTTGATAGATCTAGATGTCTGGTGCACACTCCTTGAGTTTTTCCTAGTCTTAGGTCAGCGGTTATCGTCTACCCTTTTTGATGCCTTTAGGCTTGTGTTAGGATTTTGTTAACTAGTTGTCAGCCATTTCCCTCCTACATGTTTTAGCTTTTCCCCCTTTTGATTTCAGTATTCCCTTATGACAATTAGCGGAAATGATCTCAAATACCATTCAGGGGCAAAACATCACAAACAATAATTCACTTAAACATCTGAAGCATAAAAGGTACATTCAACACAATGACGTTTAAGAGTCACATCTGATGGCTATTCCAGGAATTGCAATAAATGACAAAATAAGGCTAGGTCTATATGGCAACCTATATTGCAAGATCTCTTGCATCCAATGATTTCCTATGGTCTTGCACTGCAGCTCACTGGGACAGTTTCAAATGTCTAATTTTTTTTTTGTATCTCAGGTCGCAAAGACTTACTTCATAAGTTGCATGTGACTGCGAATTTCAAGTAACTAAGATGCAAAATATTAAAGGGCTGGCACGACCAGAAAAATAGTAAAATGTGATCAAGTCACTTCATACTAGAAGAGAAAGCAGTACGCCAACAGCAAGGATCAACATTATAAAAAAAGGCAAGGATTTCTGAAACATTCCCAGACAAACAAAAATTAAAAACTGGCTTATTAGTCATGTGCCAGTTCATTGGCTGTCTGGCATATTTAATGTGGCCACATGCTGGTCTGGCACCATGTCCCCGACGAAGGCCACACACAGAAACGCGCATTGGGACCTGGCACCAGCAGGAGGAGATGCCACTAGGTATTATATGCATTGGATGTTCTTTATGACACTGATTTTATACCATTATATTTTGAACTAGCATTATTCTATCATTATTCTAAGTCTCATTTCCACTGGCATTGGATTGATTCACATTTGTGATTTATTTATTTAATATCCCAGTGGTGTACGTGATCCAGTTTTTAGTGTTTTCTGTGTGGCTGCATTTTTTTTTATTCATGCTGCTTCCTTTTCAATCACTTTTTTGCACCTCGCATTTAAATTAATTGTAATAAAATGTATATATTTTATATTCTATTCTTGGCTATATATTTTGGTTCTTTCAAGTGTGTTTTCAATTGATTAATTTACATATAGCCTTAGGTGAATTTATTCTTGCCTTCTGACTAACATGCCAGGGTGTACTACACTTTGATTAATGTTTACCTATTTAACCCTATATTTGGCACATGTTGGTTATATTTCAAGTAACATTTCAGAATAATCCTTTGTGTGTATGTAAATGAAAAACAACATTTTTTGGTCATGACATGACTTGCAGCCTGCATTTTCACCAGCCAGCATTTCACCTCTGCATGCTCGTGCTCAACCTGCAATTGACTGAGCTGGTGGGAGATTATCTGCTATGATCGCTCAGATACAAAGCAAAATGCCCATGGATGGATTCCTGCTCTTCATTGCCAAGTTGTATAGAGTGACACGGCACTTCTAAGATGTAAGAATAGGTGCTCTGATAGGGTCCGACTCCGTATCCAAAATAAAATAGAAAAGGTACTCCAAAATAGATGCAAAAAAAAACAACTATTCAAAATGTAGAGCAGTTCAAATTTTGCAAGACGTTTCGGTCAGCGCAGTGACCTTCGTCAGTAGAACAGATTTATTAAGAAATAATGAGACGAATGTTCAGATGTATAATGACACTCGTAGAGTGCAGGGTCCGTCAGTAAACGCTAATGGAAATGCTGCATGGCCGGACTATCGAATAAGCAGAGCTGAATGAATGATTGAAAAATCAAAAAGGTTCAATAAAGACGTGAAGAGTGTACCTGAGAGAAACGAGTGAATGTGTACAATGGACACAGATGTCATGTTTTTGATGAAAGGACTATTCACATGAGGATAGTGAAAAACCTGCAGGGCTAATTGAAATGTAAAAAGAAGTATAAATGAAAGGGGAGAAATTTACTTGAAGTAACTCCACCTGGTGGAGAAATACACATCACGTGCACTCCGTCGCTTGTGTGCTAGAAACAAGAGATATTGGGGAACGCTGGGTGAGTCAGCAGACTAAATTCAGTTGGAAAAATACATCTGAATGGACCTCCTGCAGGGAAACATTGGGGAACACTGGCTGAGTCAGCAGACTAAATTCAGTTGGACAAATACGTCTGAATGGACCTCCTGCAGGGAAACATTGGGGAACGCTGGGTGAGTCAGCAGACTAAATTCAGTTGGACAAATACGTCTGAATGGACCTCTTGCGGGGAAACACGTGAAATCCACCGCTCGTGAGAAAATGGCTCCCTGGGTGCCATTTTCTCATGAGCGGAGCATGGAGCTCCGCACGTGAGAGAATGGCATGGGGAAAATTATACTATAGTACTGAGCTGTGTAGAAGTGAATCCAGCACTGGGGTGAGGTAAAATCCTTATTAGAAATCTCAGCATACTCTGTCTGTATCTCGCTCTACCTCTTTTTCTTAACAGTATAGTAGGCAATCTATACTGACACCACAGTGCGTTGAAAGAAGATAACGTTGAGTGATTTTCTCAGAGTGGATGACGAGTTCATGAGGCAGGGGGAAGGCGAAGAAGTGGTTCATAAGTGCAGAAAAAACACAGAATTATCTTATTAGATATATTATAAAATTCCTCAAATTGGTTTGTACTATTGATTTATACAAAGTGGACACTGTTGTTAAGAAAGTATATAGTTTGACTACGCAATTCTGTGTGTGTGTGTATCTATTTATTTTCACATTTTTTTTTTAGTTTTTTTTTAGTTTTTAAAAAGGTATTCTAAACCAGACGTATGAGCAAGGCTGACAGGTCATCGTTAAATCATCTACTTTCTCGTGGACGTAACCTCATATAGAAATTAACACAATAGCAGGCCGAAAATCACCAATATACATGGGCATACAGGAATGAAAGCACTAAATCTGAAAGAAAGTGAACACGGAATGGCCGGTCATAAAAGTTTACAATGCAGTGTTGACACCGGCTCTATGAATATGATGTACTAATAAGATAGCAGTCAGGAATGCATCAGGGAAATCCTGTGTGACTGATAAGTAAAAGACCTTGGAAACTTACAGAGGGTAAAAGAACTGTTCATTACAAAGATCATGTATAATAGATAACAACTAGTTTACACTATTGTACTGGGTGCACTCACCTTGGCAGCTCTACAAATCGAATTTGGTGAGTTCAGTCCAATGAGTTGGCCAAGAATACGCTTCATCTCTTCTGTGGTACCCTTCTGTATTTGGTCTTCTGTAATTAATATTATTTATACCACTATTAACTTCCAAGTCTCTGTACACATTTAAAGGGAATCTGTCAGCAGGTTTTTGCTATCTAATCTGAAGACAGCAGGAGTTAGTGGCTGACACACAGAGTTCAACCATGTGTCATTACCCTGTGTGCTATTTACTTCTAGTGAAGGTTTTATGACTTGGGATCATTGCCTGGACTCCACTAGACCAATTAGGCCACCTCCCCCTCTGATTAGTGCCTGTCTATATATTTGTACAGAGAGCTTGATGTGGACCGCTTACATTTCTGAGCTCTGCTGCATTGCTAAATCTAAAAACGTCATCACACCCATTAAACTAAATGATACATTATTGATTTCATAGACTTTTTACCTACATCATGCTACTCTCAGATTAGAAAAAAAAATAGTATATTAACCCTTAAAATCATCAATTTTATTAGAATCTCTTAAAACATCAAAAAGATACACAATAACTAACCTAATATGCACAGGTGGAGAAGGGAGGAGGGTTAAAGATAAAGCCCTAAAAATAGACCTCCCTCCTGTCCACTACCTCACGCGGGGGTTGGCACCCTAAGGAAAATGATATGGCGTCCCCACTCCTCGACGGCTATCCTTAGCCTACTCTAGAATACCCTAACGGCAGGTATGAAAGGTGCTCAAATCGAATAATAATAAAGTGCAAAAAAGTGCTCAGTAAGGGCAGCCAGTGAGGTATGTGTGACGACATGGACTCTGAGTGCCTAGCATGGGTTAACCTTCTTAACATTCAGCCAGACATGAAGACAGTTTGTTTATAGATGGGGCATAATCCCTCATTGTTCTACAAGACTCTTGGGAGTTTAGTATTGAAGTTTTTGTTGACTCTTGTAATTGTTTTGGCCACTGAAGGCCAGACACCCAGATAACTCAATTATGCGAACTTCCCATTGTATTACTAAGTGAATTGCTAGATGTGATGTAACATACCTGTCTCACCCTTGTGTCTGGATATTTGAATATAGCTTGAAATTCATCCAATAAGAGAAGCAACCTTGTACAACCAATCCGATTAGGGCACAGGATATCCTAAAGGGAAGGTTATGGCTATAAAAGGTGACTTCTTGGAGTCACCAGGTTGTTGTTGGATGTTGCATGATCCAGTCTAAGCTCTTAGGAGCTGGCTAGGGGATCAGAACCAGGATGCCTTGTGGACTCGGTCTAGGGACTTTGGCTCTGACTAGAGGATCACTTGTCTACATGGCTTCAATCTAGGGACCCCGATTCCGATTGGAGACCATAACTGCAGTCTAGGGATTTCGACTCCGGCTGCCAGGATTATATCATCATACCAGAGACTACTTAAGGAAGAAACCCAGGTTGGGCCAATTGGGTCACCTGGCTACAGACATTGCTGTGCTTGGTAAGCTTCATACGCTTGCCACTATTCTTTTCTCAGAGTAGCTGGCCCTGGAAACCCCGATGCACGAACAATCTAAGGCTATGTGCGCACAGTGCGTTTTTCGCGGCGTTTTTGTGCGTTTTTCGGGTGCGTTTTTGGCCTCAAAACTGCAGGACTTTGCTTCCCCAGCAAAGTCTATGAGTTTTCATTTTTGCTGTCCGCACACATCTGGTTTTTTTACCTGCGTTTTTGAGTTAAAAAAAAAAAAATGGACATGTCAGTTCTTTTCTGCGTTTTCCCCCCCATGCAATGCATTGGAAAAACGCAGCAAAACGCAGAGACCAAAAACGCAGCAAAACGCAGCCAAAAACGCACCAAATCGCGGCAAAAACGCATGAGTTTTTTTATGCGTTTTTTCGACGCAGGTGCGTTTTTGTGCGTTTTTAGTGGCCAAAAACGCACAAAAACGCAGCGTCAAAAAGACGCAGTGTGCGAACCTAGTCTAATCCCTGGTGATCCAGCGGAAGGGTGAGACTCTGTTGCCTGTTACATTTGTGTGTTTTGCTGGTTGTGTGCTATGTGCCGTTAATTGTTTGGGGATCCAATAAAGTCTTAATATTGTGATTCCCTCACCCTGTGTTGTCGGAGTAGTGTTCCGCCCACGGTTAAGGAGGTCGGGCGTTCAGTTGGGATGACCCCTGGGCCATGCGGTCTTTCTAAAGGCGGCCGGGGCCAGCGGACGAGAGCACCCACTGACCCCCGTGTCTCCACAATTGGTGGCAGTGGTGGGACACTACTCAGCCTGGTTTATCCAGGGGAGCTGCAGAGGACTGGTGTTCGCGGACACCATCCAGAGCTCAACAACCAGGGAGGCACATAAGCATACCTAGCAGGCCATAGGGAAGGCATTCAGGTTTTGGATGCTGCCATGTCCAACCCCACCAGCTGAGCCATGGGACAAGGACCAGAGAGGAGTTACGACCGCAGCAGTAAATGGATGCTACAGGATCTGTGCCAGATGCGAAAGATTGACTACAGGAACGCTGACACTCGGTCGGACTTGATCCGGAAATTAGTCCGTTGGGATGCCCATAATGATGCAGAGGACGATGAGGATCCCGCAGATATTGACCTAGAGGATTTAAACTATGTGCCACATCATGGATCTAGTGACAATCGGGAATCAACTTGGTCCCAAATGGCCCAAGCCACAGCGTTGTTAGCTGCATTGGGGCCTAAATCCTCAAGAGAAGAGAGGGCTTGTGTTCTGGAATTTGTTTATGGGGTTCCAGCTGTCGTACTGCTAACACCAGCCACTCGAGAAGGTTGGCCCCCCTACCCAGCAGAAGCTGCACCAAAACAAAAGGTCTACAAACAGGGCCTGTGACTTGCCCAATCTATGGCGCTGTTATACATGTGGGCGCCTTGGACATATGGATAAAGATTGTCTCCAAAACCGAGGTCCCAGGCTTGGAGCCCATCTGCCAGCTTAGCCGGACAAGGTCTGTGACATACAGAGCCAGGAACTACGAGACACTGGTAAGCACAGTTATTGTTTCCCCAGAAGACCATTTACCAGATTCCCAATTATCCATCTCCCTGGAAGAGAGGCAGCGATCGGACATCCCTCTGGCATGTGTGCAGTTGGACCTAAGGACCGACCAGGGAGAGGTCGAGGTGGAGCTTATGGTCAGCGTCCCTACACCAGTTATTTTGGGAAATGACCAGGGAGAGGTTGATGTAATACTTGTGGACAGCCTCCCCACACCTGGTATTTTGGGGACCAACCAGGAAGCGATTGATGTGGGACTTATGAACAGCCTCCCCATACCTGTCATTGTGGAGACTGACCAGAGAAAGGCTGATGTGGAGCTTATGAACAGCATCCCCACACCTGTTATTTTGGGGTCTGACCAGGAAGAGGTCCATATGGAGCTTATGGACAGCCTCCCCACACCTGCTATTTCGGGGACTAACCAGGAGGAAGTTGATGTAGGGCTCATGGGATGGTCTTCCCACGTCTGTTATTTCGGGGACTAAGCAAAAGGAAATTGAAGTGGGGTTCATGGATGGCCCCACCAAGCCTGTTTTGGATACCACCCAGAGGGAAGTGGAAGTGGGGCTTGTGGATTACCTGCTCACACCAGTTATTTTGGAGTATGACCTAGGACAAGGACTATCCAGCCAGTTTGTAGCAGCCATCACTCACTTCCCAGCCGAGCAGGACCCTGATGTGGATCTTTCTAACATCTTTTCCAAGGATAATTCACATTCCCGGCCTCCATCATCCACTTCTGAGCCAACAACCATGAGTAAGCCTAACCAGAATGTGGCCATTGACTGGGGGAAGATTGATAGTAAGAAATATATGCAAGCCCAACTCATGGACCCCACCTTAGTGCTTGTCCGCAATATGGCTGCTCAACCTTGGGGAAGTAAGCAGGGGGAGGTGTATAGATGCAATCCTCTGATGCTGACCTCACCATCAAAAAGGACAATGCCGTCAAGAGGAGAAGGATGATCGGAAGCCCATCCTGTCTGGCTAATATTAAGAAGGGGGAGGAATGTGACGACATGGACTCTGAGTGCCTAGCATGGGTTAACTTTCTTAACATTCAGCCAGACATGAAGACAGTTTGTTTATAGATGGGGCATAATCCCTCATAGTTCTACAAGACTCGTGGGAGTTTAGTATTGAAGTTTTTGTTGACTCATGTAGTTGTTTTGGCCACTGAAGGCCAGACACCCAGATAACTCAATTATGCGAACTTCCCATTGTATTACTAAGTGAATTGCTAGATGTGATGTAACTTACTTGTCTCACCCTTGTAACTGGATATTTGAATATAGCTTGAAATTCATCCAATAAGAGAAGCAACCTTGTACAACCAATCCGATAAGGGCACAGTATATCCTAAGGAAAGGTTATGGCTATAAAAATGGACATATTGGAGTCACCAGGATGATGGATGTTGCATGATCCAGGCTAAGCTCTTAGGAGCTGGCTAGGGGATCAGAACCAGGATGCCTTGTGGACTCAGTCTAGGGACTTTATATCAATTTAAACAAGAGTTAGCTTCACTGAAATGCATTGATATATTGTAACTGCATTTAAATCAATAAAGTGCCTGTGCTTACACGATCCTCAGGTTGCCTGAGGTATATCTGTTTATCATGACATCTGTTTGTCACTCTGTTTATCTGGCCTCCTGATAATCCCGAGAAAAGGAGCCAGCACGATCTGAAATTGGCATGCATCATATAAAAGAAGGGAATTTTGTTTACTTACCGTAAATTCCTTTTCTTCTAGCTCCTATTGGGAGACCCAAACAATTGGGGTGTATAGCTTCTGCCTCCGGAGGCCACACAAAGTACCACACTTTAAAAAGTGTAACCCCTCACCTCTGCTATACACCCTCCCGTGCATCACGGGCTCATCAGTTTTGGTGCCAAAGCAGGAAGGAGGAAACTTATAAATTGGTCTAAGGTAAATTCAATCCGAAGGATGTTCGGAGAACTGAAACCATGACCCAAAAGAACAATTCAACATGAACAACATGTGTACACAAAAGAACAACAGCCCGAAGGGAACAGGGGCGGGTGCTGGGTCTCCCAATAGGAGCTAGAAGAAAAGGAATTTACGGTAAGTAAACAAAATTCCCTTCTTCTTTGTCGCTCCATTGGGAGACCCAGACAATTGGGATGTCCAAAAGCAATCCCTGGGTGGGTAAAAGTATACCTCGATAAAAAGAGCCGAAAAACGGCCCCCTCTTACAGGTGGGCAACTGCCGCCTGAAGGAGTCGCCTACCTAGGCTGGCATCTGCCGAATCATCGGCATGCACCTGATAGTGTTTCGTGAAAGTGTGCAGACTCGACCAGGTAGCCGCCTGACACACCTGCTGAGCCGTAGACTGGTGTCGCAATGCCCAGGAAGCACCGACGGCTCTGGTAGAATGGGTTTTCAGCCCTGCAGGAATCGGAAGCCCAAAAGAACGGTAGGCTTCAAGAATCGATTCCTTGATCCACCGAGCCAAGGTTGACTTGAAAACCTGAAATCCCTTACTCTGGCCCGCGATAAAGACAAGAGCGCATCGGGCCGGCGCAGGGGCGCCATGCGAGAAATGTAGAGCCGGAGTGCTCTCACCAGATCTAATAAATGCAAATCCTTTTCACATTGGTGAACTGGATGCGGACCCAAAGAGAGTAAGAAGATATCCTGATTGAGATGAAACGGGGATACCTTAGGGAGAAAGTCCGGGACCGGACGTAGAACCACCTTATCCTGGTGAGACACCAGGAAGGGGGCTTTGCCTGACAGCGCTGCTAGCTCAGACACTCTTTTGAGTGATGTGACTGCCACTAGGAAGGCTACCTTTTGCGAAAGGCGAGATAGAGAGATCCCGCATCGGCTCGAAAAGTGACTTCTGAAGAGTCGTCAGCACCCCGATAAGATCCGAGGGTGCTAACGGACGCTTGTAAGGTGGGACTATGTGGCCAACCCCCTGCAGGAACGTGTGGACCTGCGGAAGCCTGGCTAGACGCTTTTGAAAAAACACGGAAAGCACCGATACTTGTCCCTTGAGAGAGCCGAGAGACAAGCCCTTGTCCATTCCAGATTGAAGGAAAGAAGAAAAGTGGGCAAGGCAAACGGCCAGGGAGTAAACCCTGAGTCAGAGCACCAGGATAAGAAGATCCTCCAAGTCCTGTGATAGATCTTGGCGGACGTTGGTTTCCTGGCCTGTCTCATGATGGCAATGACGTCTGGAGATATCCCTGATGACGCTAGGAGCCAGGACTCAATGGCCACACAGTCAGGTTTAGGGCCGCAGAATTCAGAAGGAAAATGGCCCTTGAGACAGCAAGTCTGGTCGGTCTGGGAGTGCCCACGGTTGACCCACCGTGAGGTGCCACAGATCCGGGTACCACGATCACCTCGGCCAGTCTGGGCGACGAGGATGGCGCGGCGACAGTCTGACCTGATCTTGCGTAACACTCTGGGCAGTAGTGCCAGAGGAGGAAATACATAAGGCAGTCGAAACTGCGACCAGTCCTGAAGTAGCGCGTCTGCCGCTAGAGCTCTGTGATCCGTGGACCGAGCCATGTATGCCGGGACTTTGTTGTTGTGCCGAGACGCCATTAGATCGACGTCCGGCATTCCCCAGCGGCAACAGATCTCTAGAAACACGTCCGGGTGAAGAGACCATTCCCCTGCGTCCATGCCCTGGCGACTGAGAAAATCTGCTTCCCAGTTTTCTACGCCCGGGATGTGAACTGCACTTCAGGTGGCCCACTCTAGGTGGCCCAGCCCGATGGGAAGAAGCCACCTGGCTTACCGACCGCTCAAGCAGTGTGTGCTGCTTAAAAACATGGCTGTCGGCGTTTACAGGGGAAGAGGGGGCCGTGGGCGTAACCCCAAAAGTGCGGGAATCTGGAGTCCCGGAGTGAAAAGTGAGGGGGGCGGAGGACAGCCAAGTGTGCTCCAGCCCTCACTGTCGGCGTCAGACCGACCGTCCCGCCCCTCCCCCTGACTGGCAGGTCCGGGGGCGGGAGTTTAAGGCACTAGGCCGCAAAAGCCGGGGGCTAAAGTTAAAAACCTCGGCCGGCCAGCAGGCGCGGTCGGCGCGGTAGTCCCGTACTACCCCCGCAGTCGCCGCCAAGTCTGAGGCCAAGGTGCTCCATGCACCGTCCCCGAGGGGACACTGAGTACCTGTGCGGGGATCTGTGCCGTAGATGATTAGTGAGGGGGGCGGAGGACAGCCCAGTCTGCTCCAGCCCTCACTGTTGGCGTCAGCCCGACCGTCCCGCCCTTCCCCCTGACTGGCAGGTCCGGCGGCGGGAGTTTAAGGCACTAGGCCGCAAAAGCCGGGGGCTAAAGTTGAAAACCGCGGCCGGCCAGCAGGCACGGTCGGCGCGGTAGTCCCGTACCAACCCCGCAATCGCTGCCAAGTCTAAGTCCAAGGTGCTCCATGCACCATCCCTAAGGGGACACTGAGTACCTGTGCGGGGATCTGTGCCATAGAGTGAATAGTGAGGGGGGCGGAGGACAGCCAAGTGTGCTCCAGCCCTCACTGTCGGCGTCCGACCGACCGTCCCGCCCTACCCCCTGACTGGCAGGGCCGGGGGCGGGAGTTTAAGGCACTAGGCTGCAAAAGCCGGGGACTAAAGTTAAAACCGCGGCCGGCAAGCAGGCGCGGTCGGCGCGGTAGTCCCGGCGTCATACCAATCACTGCAGTCGCTGCAGCGTCTGAGGTCCAGGTGCTCTATGCACCGTCCCCAAGGGGACACAGAGTACCTGTAGATGCAGGGCCCTGTCCCTGATGATACTCAGTCTCCTGTCCGTCAGATTCCCTCAGGGGCTGCGGAGGGAGCCCGGTCCCAGTGCCTGGATGACCAGATAGGATCCCACTTCTCCCAGAGCCCCTAAGAGATGGGGAAGGAAAACGGCATGTGGCTCCTGCCTGTGTACCCGCAATGGGTACCTCAACCTTAACAACACCGCCGACTCAGTGGGGTGAGAAGGGAGCATGCCGGGGGCCCTGTGAGGGGCCCTCTTTTCTTCCATCCGATAAAATCAGCAGCTGCTGCTGACTAAAATGGGAGCATGAGTGCATGTGTGCCTCCTTCAACACAAAGCATAAAACTGATGAGCCCGTGATGCACGGGAGGGTGTATAGCAGAGGGGAGGGGTTACACTTTTTAAAGTGTGGTACTTTGTGTGGCCTCCGGAGGCAGAAGCTATACACCCCAATTGTCTGGGTCTCCCAATGGAGCGACAAAAAGTGAAAATTCACAGATTTATTCCAACTGTACTATAATAAAAAAAAGAGATTTTTAGCAAATAATTGATCAATTCTTTGAGCCACCCCTGCCAACGTCACGGCAAATCTCAATAGGGGGGTCCTAACCTATATTACGTATTTCATGTGCCATGCGGCCTCCTAGATAAAGTTAAAAGCAGAACCATAATGGAGCACACATACCTGTAACCTGTATATAGCCGCTTCCATGTTGCAAAAAAGGCAATTGTGGATAGAGACCAGCCCAGGTCCCAGCATGTGGAGCAAGCTCTACACATACCAGGACTATATCAGAACTGACCCTCCCAGTGCCAGACAGCAACCATTGATAAAAGCGGACCAGATCCAAGAATGGTGCTTAATTAGCATTGCCTGTGGAAAGGGGTGAGGTAACTGAATCTGAA
>NW_027444646.1:0-19636 GCF_048569485.1 Anomaloglossus baeobatrachus | reverse complement strand
CCAAATCCACAAGCATTTACTCTCCCCAGGATGACACAGGGGTAGTAAATTCCTTCTGGATCCATGACTTGTTCATTTTGATGAACGTCAGTCTGTCCACATTGTCACTGGACAGACGCGTGCGCTTATCTGTCAGCACACACCCAGCAGCACTGAAGACACGTTCAGAGACAACGCTGGCAGCTGGACACGACAAAATCTTCAAGGCGTAACTGGAGAGCTCTTGACATTTTTCTAGATTTGAAGCACAAAAGGAGCAAGGCTCCATTTGCAAAGTCATTGCATCGATGTTCATTTGGAGATACTCCTGTATCATCCTCTCCATCCGTTGACTATGTGACACACTTGATGTCTCTGGTGGCCTTGCAAAGGAGGGTCTAAAAAAATTATGAAAAGATTCCATAAAATTGCTGTTACCAGCACCAGATACGGTCCTACTGGTACGGGTAGACTATTGAAGATGACGAGGCCGTCCCATGTTTGTCAAGTTACAACTGGGAGAATCACTCCCTTCACCTGCACGGTTGTTTGGTGGAAAAGCCGAGCTAAGATCGAGTAACAGCTTCTGCTGATACTCCTGCATACGTGCGTCCCTTTCTATGGGTGGAATTATGTCACAAAATTTGGACTTGTCCCGGGGATCTAATAGTGTGGCAAGCCAGTAGTCATCATCACTTCTAATTTTGACAATACGAGGGTCATGTTGGAGGTAGTGCAACAAGAAGGCACTCATGTGTCTTGCGCAGCCATGCGGACCAAGTCCACGCTGTGTTTGTGGCATAGAGGTGCTAACCGTTCTTTCTTCCTCTGTCATCTCCCCCCAACCTCTTTCAACTTAAATTTGACCAAGGTCCCCCTCATCAGCTGAGTCTTCCATGTCCATGGACAGTTCGTCCTCCATATCTTCATGTCCTCCTGCACCTTCCTCAACATCTCGCCTGCTACCATGCGCCCTTGTTGATCCCTGTCCCCCATGGTCCCATGCCTGCCGCGTTGGTGATGATGAACGTCTGGACCTTGGTGATGTTGTTGTGTCTTGCGCATATGAATCCTCCTGTAGTTCCTCCCCTTCCTGTTGTCCCACCCCCTGACTCCGAATAGTGTTTAGCGTGTGCTCCAGCATGTAAATGACTGTAATCGTCATGCTGATAATGGCATTGTCAGCGCTAAACATATTCGTCGCCATGTCGAAACTGTGCAGAAGGGTGCATAGGTCCGTGATCTGAGATCACTCCATCAGGGTGATCTGCCCCACCTCTGCATCTCGTTGGCCCAGGCTATACGTCATGACGTATTGCACCAGGGCTCTGCGGTGCTGCCACAGTCGCTGTAACATGTGGAGAGTTGAATTCCAGCGTGTCGCCACATCGCATTTCAGGCGATGAACCGGCAGGCCGAAAGACTTCTGGAGCGATGCAAGTCGCTCAGCTGCGGCGCTTGAACGGCGGAAGTGAGCACTGCAGACAGTTTCCGTGTCCTGGTCAGAAGGCCATCTAGGCCGGGATAGTGTGTTAAAAATTGCTGGACAACAAGGTTCAACACGTGAGCCATACAAGGCACGTGTGTCACCTTGCCCAGTTGAAGGGCCGCACCCAGGTTTGCAGCATTGTCGCACACGGCCTTACCAGGCTGCAGGTTGAGTGGAGACAACAATTTATTAAACTCGGACCGCAGAGCTGACCACAACTCCTCAGCTGTGTGACTCTTATTCCCAAGACATGTCAAGCTAAAGACCGCCTGATGCCATTGCGCTCTGCTGCCAGCATAGTAATGAGGGGTGCGTGATTCCTTCTGCGCAGTGAGAACGCTGGTGGCCTGACCAGGCAGGCTTGGGGCGGAGGTGGAGGACCCAGATGAGGTGGAGGATGCAGAAGCAGTGGCGGAACTTGGACAGACAGAGGATTGACACACAAGTCGTGGGGACGGCAAGACTTGTGCAGCAGACCCTTCACCATCTATCACCATAGTTACCCAGTGCCCAGTCAGCGACATGTAACGTCCCTGTCCATGCTTACTGGTCCAAGTATCGGTGCTGAAATTCACCCGTTCACACACAGAGTTTCTCAAGGAAGCGGTGATATTGTGTGCGACATGCTGGTGTAGCGCGGGCACACCTTTCTTAGAGAAGTAGTGGCGACTAGGCATCTGGTACTGGGGCACAGCGACAGATATAAGGTCTCTAAAATCCTGTGTGTCCACTAGGCGGAAAGGCAGCATTTCTGTAGCCAACAGCTTACAGAGGGATAGAGTCAACCTCTTCGCTTTGTCATGGGTCGAAGGAAGTGGCCTTTTATTTGACCACATCTGAGGGACAGAGATCTGGCTGCTGTGTGTAGACGGTGTTGAGTAGGGTGTCCCTGGAAAAATGCAGCTTTGGGAGGAAAGTGCAGGCGGAGACATGATGTTGCCTTCATCCAAAGTTGGTGCTATCGATGTCTGAGAGAGCTGTACACACTCACTTGTTTCCCCTTCCAAACCAACTGACGACCTACCAAGCAAACTGCCTGTTGCGGTTACAGTGGTGGAAGTTGTGGGTGGAAAAACAGGTGTGACAGCTGTCCCCACAGTCCTAGAAGATGACGAGCGCGCGGATGCCCTGGAAGGGGCAGGCGGTGGATGGTTGGCTCCACTAGGCCGCATTGCAGCACGGTGAGCTTCCCACCAGGCCATATGATATTTATTCATGTGACGATTCATGGAAGAAGTTGTCAAACTGCTGAGGTTTTGACCTCTACTAAGATAACCATGGCAAATGTTACAGATCACATAATTTGGCCGATCTTTTTTTATGTCAAAAAAGGACCAGGCTAGGCAAGGCTTAGAGGCCATGCGACCTGTTGATCCACCCCGAATAATGCTCAGAGGCAGAGTGGTGGCTGAGGATGCAGTTGTAGACGTGCTACCAGTGCTCCGACTGTGTCCAGGAAGGCGCCAGGTTACTTCGACGTCGGTTGCATCCTCCTCCACCGCCTCTATTGACCTCCTCGAGTGTCTGACTGTGGGTTGACAGTAGGTGGGATCTAGAACTTCATCATCAATTGTTGTGTTTGCACTCCCCTCCCCCTCAGACCGAGTTTCTTCTTGCCCTGACCGAATATTTAAGTTGTCATCCCAATCGGGTATCTGCGTCTCATCTTCATCAGTATGTTCCTCATTGCCTATAACCACAGTTGTTGGAAAGGCAGCATTTTGGTAGCCAACAGTTTGCATTTTATGAAAGTCAACCTCCAAGCCATGTCATGCCCTTCTAAAAGCATGTATAACACAGCGAGGGGACTCCAACCACAGTCTCCCTCGTTGCCACTCACTGGGCCACACACACCCCACTTGACTGGCATCGGTTGAGCCCCCTTTTGAAAAAGAAAAAGATGCTTTGCATGAAGCACTCTCAAAAATACGCGTGCCTTTCCCGTCCCCTGGCTGACCCCGGGGAAGAAAAGTCCTCTGAGAGCCATGACTTGTTCATCTTGGTTCTTTTAGAAACACAGCGAGGGGACTCCAACCACAGTCTCCCTCGTTGCCACTCACTGGGCCACACACACCCCACTTGACTGGCATCGGTTGAGCCCCCTTTTGAAAAAGAAAAAGATGCTTTGCATGAAGCACTCTCAAAAATACGCGTGCCTTTCCCGTCCCCTGGCTGACCCCGGGGAAGAAAAGTCCTCTGAGAGCCATGACTTGTTCATCTTGGTTCTTTTAGAAACACAGCGAGGGGACTCCAACCACAGTCCTCCCTCGTTGCCACTCACTGGGCCACACACACCCCACTTGACTGGCATCGGTTGAGCCCCCTTTTGAAAAAGAAAAAGATGCTTTGCATGAAGCACTCTCAAAAATACGCGTGCCTTTCCCGTCCCCTGGCTGACCCCGGGGAAGAAAAGTCCTCTGAGAGCCATGACTTGTTCATCTTGGTTCTTTTAGAAACACAGCGAGGGGACTCCAACCACAGTCTCCCTCGTTGCCACTCACTGGGCCACACACACCCCACTTGACTGGCATCGGTTGAGCCCCCTTTTGAAAAAGAAAAAGATGCTTTGCATGAAGCACTCTCAAAAATACGCGTGCCTTTCCCGTCCCCTGGCTGACCCCGGGGAAGAAAAGTCCTCTGAGAGCCATGACTTGTTCATCTTGGTTCTTTTAGAAACACAGCGAGGGGACTCCAACCACAGTCTCCCTCGTTGCCACTCACTGGGCCACACACACCCCACTTGACTGGCATCGGTTGAGCCCTTTTGAGTCCCCTCGCTGTGTTTCTAAGAACCAGATGAACAAGTCATGCTCTCAGAGACTTTCGTCCCCTGGCTGACCCCGGGGAAGAAAAGTCCTCTGAGAGCCATGACTTGTTCATCTTGGTTCTTTTAGAAACACAGCGAGGGGACTCCAACCACAGTCTCCCTCGTTGCCACTCACTGGGCCACACACACCCCACTTGACTGGCATCGGTTGAGCCCCCTTTTGAAAAAGAAAAAGATGCTTTGCATGAAGCACTCTCAAAAATACGCGTGCCTTTCCCGTCCCCTGGCTGACCCCGGGGAAGAAAAGTCCTCTGAGAGCCATGACTTGTTCATCTTGGTTCTTTTAGAAACACAGCGAGGGGACTCCAACCACAGTCTCCCTCGTTGCCACTCACTGGGCCACACACACCCCACTTGACTGGCATCGGTTGAGCCCCCTTTTGAAAAAGAAAAAGATGCTTTGCATGAAGCACTCTCAAAAATACGCGTGCCTTTCCCGTCCCCTGGCTGACCCCGGGGAAGAAAAGTCCTCTGAGAGCCATGACTTGTTCATCTTGGTTCTTTAGAAACACAGCGAGGGGACTCCAACCACAGTCTCCCTCGTTGCCACTCACTGGGCCACACACACCCCACTTGACTGGCATCGGTTGAGCCCCCTTTTGAAAAAGAAAAAGATGCTTTGCATGAAGCACTCTCAAAAATACGCGTGCCTTTCCCGTCCCCTGCTGACCCCGGGGAAGAAAAGTCCTCTGAGAGCCATGACTTGTTCATCTTGGTTCTTTTAGAAACACAGCGAGGGGACTCCAACCACAGTCTCCCTCGTTGCCACTCACTGGGCCACACACACCCCACTTGACTGGCATCGGTTGAGCCCCCTTTTGAAAAAGAAAAAGATGCTTTGCATGAAGCACTCTCAAAAATACGCGTGCCTTTCCCGTCCCCTGGCTGACCCCGGGGAAGAAAAGTCCTCTGAGAGCCATGACTTGTTCATCTTGGTTCTTTTAGAAACACAGCGAGGGGACTCCAACCACAGTCTCCCTCGTTGCCACTCACTGGGCCACACACACCCCACTTGACTGGCATCGGTTGAGCCCCCTTTTGAAAAGAAAAAGATGCTTTGCATGAAGCACTCTCAAAAATACGCGTGCCTTTCCCGTCCCCTGGCTGACCCCGGGGAAGAAAAGTCCTCTGAGAGCCATGACTTGTTCATCTTGGTTCTTTTAGAAACACAGCGAGGGGACTCCAACCACAGTCTCCCTCGTTGCCACTCACTGGGCCACACACACCCCACTTGACTGGCATCGGTTGAGCCCCCTTTTGAAAAAGAAAAAGATGCTTTGCATGAAGCACTCTCAAAAATACGCGTGCCTTTCCCGTCCCCTGGCTGACCCCGGGGAAGAAAAGTCCTCTGAGAGCCATGACTTGTTCATCTTGGTTCTTTTAGAAACACAGCGAGGGGACTCCAACCACAGTCTCCCTCGTTGCCACTCACTGGGCCACACACACCCCACTTGACTGGCATCGGTTGAGCCCCCTTTTGAAAAAGAAAAAGATGCTTTGCATGAAGCACTCTCAAAAATACGCGTGCCTTTCCGTCCCCTGGCTGACCCCGGGGAAGAAAAGTCCTCTGAGAGCCATGACTTGTTCATCTTGGTTCTTTTAGAAACACAGCGAGGGGACTCCAACCACAGTCTCCCTCGTTGCCACTCACTGGGCCACACACACCCCACTTGACTGGCATCGGTTGAGCCCCCTTTTGAAAAAGAAAAAGATGCTTTGCATGAAGCACTCTCAAAAATACGCGTGCCTTTCCCGTCCCCTGGCTGACCCCGGGGAAGAAAAGTCCTCTGAGAGCCATGACTTGTTCATCTTGGTTCTTTTACAGCGAGGGGACTCCAACCACAGTCTCCCTCGTTGCCACTCACTGGGCCACACACACCCCACTTGACTGGCATCGGTTGAGCCCCCTTTTGAAAAAGAAAAAGATGCTTTGCATGAAGCACTCTCAAAAATACGCGTGCCTTTCCCGTCCCCTGGCTGACCCCGGGGAAGAAAAGTCCTCTGAGAGCCATGACTTGTTCATCTTGGTTCTTTTAGAAACACAGCGAGGGGACTCCAACCACAGTCTCCCTCGTTGCCACTCACTGGGCCACACACACCCCACTTGACTGGCATCGGTTGAGCCCCCTTTTGAAAAAGAAAAAGATGCTTTGCATGAAGCACTCTCAAAAATACGCGTGCCTTTCCCGTCCCCTGGCTGACCCCGGGGAAGAAAAGTCCTCTGAGAGCCATGACTTGTTCATCTTGGTTCTTTTAGAAACACAGCGAGGGGACTCCAACCACAGTCTCCCTCGTTGCCACTCACTGGGCCACACACACCCCACTTGACTGGCATCGGTTGAGCCCCCTTTTGAAAAAGAAAAAGATGCTTTGCATGAAGCACTCTCAAAAATACGCGTGCCTTTCCCGTCCCCTGGCTGACCCCGGGGAAGAAAAGTCCTCTGAGAGCCATGACTTGTTCATCTTGGTTCTTTTAGAAACACAGCGAGGGGACTCCAACCACAGTCTCCCTCGTTGCCACTCACTGGGCCACACACACCCCACTTGACTGGCATCGGTTGAGCCCCCTTTTGAAAAAGAAAAAGATGCTTTGCATGAAGCACTCTCAAAAATACGCGTGCCTTTCCCGTCCCCTGGCTGACCCCGGGGAAGAAAAGTCCTCTGAGAGCCATGACTTGTTCATCTTGGTTCTTTTAGAAACACAGCGAGGGGACTGCCAACCACAGTCTCCCTCGTTGCCACTCACTGGGCCACACACACCCCACTTGACTGGCATCGGTTGAGCCCCCTTTTGAAAAAGAAAAAGATGCTTTGCATGAAGCACTCTCAAAAATACGCGTGCCTTTCCCGTCCCCTGGCTGACCCCGGGGAAGAAAAGTCCTCTGAGAGCCATGACTTGTTCATCTTGGTTCTTTTAGAAACACAGCGAGGGGACTCCAACCACAGTCTCCCTCGTTGCCACTCACTGGGCCACACACACCCCACTTGACTGGCATCGGTTGAGCCCCCTTTTGAAAAAGAAAAAGATGCTTTGCATGAAGCACTCTCAAAAATACGCGTGCCTTTCCCGTCCCCTGGCTGACCCCGGGGAAGAAAAGTCCTCTGAGAGCCATGACTTGTTCATCTTGGTTCTTTTAGAAACACAGCGAGGGGACTCCAACCACAGTCTCCCTCGTTGCCACTCACTGGGCCACACACACCCCACTTGACTGGCATCGGTTGAGCCCCCTTTTGAAAAAGAAAAAGATGCTTTGCATGAAGCACTCTCAAAAATACGCGTGCCTTTCCCGTCCCCTGGCTGACCCCGGGGAAGAAAAGTCCTCTGAGAGCCATGACTTGTTCATCTTGGTTCTTTTAGAAACACAGCGAGGGGACTCCAACCACAGTCTCCCTCGTTGCCACTCACTGGGCCACACACACCCCACTTGACTGGCATCGGTTGAGCCCCCTTTTGAAAAAGAAAAAGATGCTTTGCATGAAGCACTCTCAAAAATACGCGTGCCTTTCCCGTCCCCTGGCTGACCCCGGGGAAGAAAAGTCCTCTGAGAGCCATGACTTGTTCATCTTGGTTCTTTTAGAAACACAGCGAGGGGACTCCAACCACAGTCTCCCTCGTTGCCACTCACTGGGCCACACACACCCCACTTGACTGGCATCGGTTGAGCCCCCTTTTGAAAAAGAAAAAGATGCTTTGCATGAAGCACTCTCAAAAATACGCGTGCCTTTCCCGTCCCCTGGCTGACCCCGGGGAAGAAAAGTCCTCTGAGAGCCATGACTTGTTCATCTTGGTTCTTTTAGAAACACAGCGAGGGGACTCCAACCACAGTCTCCCTCGTTGCCACTCACTGGGCCACACACACCCCACTTGACTGGCATCGGTTGAGCCCCCTTTTGAAAAAGAAAAAGATGCTTTGCATGAAGCACTCTCAAAAATACGCGTGCCTTTCCCGTCCCCTGGCTGACCCCGGGGAAGAAAAGTCCTCTGAGAGCCATGACTTGTTCATCTTGGTTCTTTTAGAAACACAGCGAGGGGACTCCAACCACAGTCTCCCTCGTTGCCACTCACTGGGCCACACACACCCCACTTGACTGGCATCGGTTGAGCCCCCTTTTGAAAAAGAAAAAGATGCTTTGCATGAAGCACTCTCAAAAATACGCGTGCCTTTCCCGTCCCCTGGCTGACCCCGGGGAAGAAAAGTCCTCTGAGAGCCATGACTTGTTCATCTTGGTTCTTTTAGAAACACAGCGAGGGGACTCCAACCACAGTCTCCCTCGTTGCCACTCACTGGGCCACACACACCCCACTTGACTGGCATCGGTTGAGCCCCCTTTTGAAAAAGAAAAAGATGCTTTGCATGAAGCACTCTCAAAAATACGCGTGCCTTTCCCGTCCCCTGGCTGACCCCGGGGAAGAAAAGTCCTCTGAGAGCCATGACTTGTTCATCTTGGTTCTTTTAGAAACACAGCGAGGGGACTCCAACCACAGTCTCCCTCGTTGCCACTCACTGGGCCACACACACCCCACTTGACTGGCATCGGTTGAGCCCCCTTTTGAAAAAGAAAAAGATGCTTTGCATGAAGCACTCTCAAAAATACGCGTGCCTTTCCCGTCCCCTGGCTGACCCCGGGGAAGAAAAGTCCTCTGAGAGCCATGACTTGTTCATCTTGGTTCTTTTAGAAACACAGCGAGGGGACTCCAACCACAGTCTCCCTTGTTGCCACTCACTGGGCCACACACACCCCCACTTGACTGGCATCGGTTGAGCCCCCTTTTGAAAAAGAAAAAGATGCTTTGCATGAAGCACTCTCAAAAATACGCGTGCCTTTCCCGTCCCCTGGCTGACCCCGGGGAAGAAAAGTCCTCTGAGAGCCATGACTTGTTCATCTTGGTTCTTTTAGAAAACACAGCGAGGGGACTCCAACCACAGTCTCCCTCGTTGCCACTCACTGGGCCACACACACCCCACTTGACTGGCATCGGTTGAGCCCCCTTTTGAAAAGAAAAAGATGCTTTGCATGAAGCACTCTCAAAAATACGCGTGCCTTTCCCGTCCCCTGGCTGACCCCGGGGAAGAAAAGTCCTCTGAGAGCCATGACTTGTTCATCTTGGTTCTTTTAGAAACACAGCGAGGGGACTCCAACCACAGTCTCCCTCGTTGCCCACTCACTGGGCCACCACACACCCCCACTTGACTGGCATCGGTTGAGCCCCCTTTTGAAAAAGAAAAAGATGCTTTGCATGAAGCACTCTCAAAAATACGCGTGCCTTTCCCGTCCCCTGGCTGACCCCCGGGGAAGAAAAGTCCTCTGAGAGCCATGACTTGTTCATCTTGGTTCTTTTAGAAACACAGCGAGGGGACTCCAACCACAGTCTCCCTCGTTGCCACTCACTGGGCCACACACACCCCACTTGACTGGCATCGGTTGAGCCCCCTTTTGAAAAAGAAAAAGATGCTTTGCATGAAGCACTCTCAAAAATACGCGTGCCTTTCCCGTCCCCTGGCTGACCCCGGGGAAGAAAAGTCCTCTGAGAGCCATGACTTGTTCATCTTGGTTCTTTTAGAAACACAGCGAGGGGACTCCAACCACAGTCTCCCTCGTTGCCACTCACTGGGCCACACACACCCCACTTGACTGGCATCGGTTGAGCCCCCTTTTGAAAAAGAAAAAGATGCTTTGCATGAAGCACTCTCAAAAATACGCGTGCCTTTCCCGTCCCCTGGCTGACCCCGGGGAAGAAAAGTCCTCTGAGAGCCATGACTTGTTCATCTTGGTTCTTTTAGAAACACAGCGAGGGGACTCCAACCACAGTCTCCCTCGTTGCCACTCACTGGGCCACACACACCCCACTTGACTGGCATCGGTTGAGCCCCCTTTTGAAAAAGAAAAAGATGCTTTGCATGAAGCACTCTCAAAAATACGCGTGCCTTTCCCGTCCCCTGGCTGACCCCGGGGAAGAAAAGTCCTCTGAGAGCCATGACTTGTTCATCTTGGTTCTTTTAGAAACACAGCGAGGGGACTCCAACCACAGTCTCCCTCGTTGCCACTCACTGGGCCACACACACCCCACTTGACTGGCATCGGTTGAGCCCCCTTTTGAAAAAGAAAAAGATGCTTTGCATGAAGCACTCTCAAAAATACGCGTGCCTTTCCCGTCCCCTGGCTGACCCCGGGGAAGAAAAGTCCTCTGAGAGCCATGACTTGTTCATCTTGGTTCTTTTAGAAACACAGCGAGGGGACTCCAACCACAGTCTCCCTCGTTGCCACTCACTGGGCCACACACACCCCACTTGACTGGCATCGGTTGAGCCCCCTGTTGAAAAAGAAAAAGATGCTTTGCATGAAGCACTCTCAAAAATACGCGTGCCTTTCCCGTCCCCTGGCTGACCCCGGGGAAGAAAAGTCCTCTGAGAGCCATGACTTGTTCATCTTGGTTCTTTTAGAAACACAGCGAGGGGACTCCAACCACAGTCTCCCTCGTTGCCACTCACTGGGCCACACACACCCCACTTGACTGGCATCGGTTGAGCCCCCTTTTGAAAAAGAAAAAGATGCTTTGCATGAAGCACTCTCAAAAATACGCGTGCCTTTCCCGTCCCCTGGCTGACCCCGGGGAAGAAAAGTCCTCTGAGAGCCATGTCCACATTGTCAGTGGACAGACACGTGTGCTTATCTGCCAGCAGACCCACAGCAGCACTGAAGACAGGTTCAGAGAGAACGCTGGCTGCAGGACACGACAAGATCCCCAAGACATACGTGGCGAGCTCAGGCAATTTATCAAGATTGGAAGCCAAGAATGAGCAGGGCTCAAGTTGCACAATAATGGCATGTTTCCTTGCATATACTCATATATCTGTGTGTCGTCCTCTTTTTCCTTGTCCAGCTCTTTTGTTTTCGCATGAGTATATGTCCTTGTCACTTTCCCATGTGTTGTGAGTTGTTTGTGACCTTTTGGACACCTTTGAGGGTGTTTTCTAGGTGTTTTTCTGTGTTTGTGATTGCCTGCCATTGTTTCCTATGCAGTTCGAGTTCGGTTCGTCGAACGTTCGACGAACCGAACTCGAACGGGAGGTCCGTTCGGCGAACCAACCTCGAGCCGAACCGCGACCGGTTCGCTCATCTCTAGTTAAGAGAGACTCACAGTTTTCGTGCCCTGTTCAGAAGGCCATCTAGGCCGGGATAGTGTGTTAAAAATTGCTGGACGACAAGGTTCAACACGTGAGCCATACAAGGTACATGTGTCACCTTGCCCAGGCGAAGGGCCGCACCCAGGTTTGCAGCATTGTCGCACACGGCCTTACCAGGCTGCAGGTTGAGTGGAGACAACCATTTATTAAACTCGGACCGCAGAGCTGACCACAACTCCTCAGCTGTGTGACTCTTATTCCCAAGACATGTCAAGCTAAAGACCGCCTGATGCCGTTGCGCTCTGCTGCCAGCATAGTAATGAGGCGTGCGTGATTCCTTCTGCGCAGTGAGAACGCTGGTGGCCTGACCAGGCAGGCTTGGGGCGGAGGTGGAGGACCCAGATGAGGTGGAGGATGCAGAAGCAGTGGCGGAACTTGGACAGACAGAGGATTGACACACAAGTCGTGGGGACGGCAAGACTTGTGCAGCAGACCCTTCACCATCTATCACCATAGTTACCCAGTGCCCAGTCAGCGACATGTAACGTCCCTGTCCATGCTTACTGGTCCAAGTATCGGTGGTGAAATGCACCCATTCACACACAGAGTTTCTCAAGGAAGCGGTGATGTTGTGTGCGACATGCTGGTGTAGCGCGGGCACACCTTTCTTAGAGAAGTAGTGGCGACTAGGCATCTGGTACTGGGGCACAGCGACAGACATAAGGTCTCTAAAATCCTGTGTGTCCACTAGGCGGAAAGGCAGCATTTCGGTAGCCAACAGCTTACAGAGGGATAGAGTCAACCTCTTAGCTTTGTCATGGGTCGCAGGAAGTGGCCTTTTATTTGACCACATCTGAGGGACAGAGATCTGGCTGCTGTGTGTAGACGGTATTGAGTAGGGTGTCCCTGGAAAAATGCAGGTTTGTGAGGAAAGTGCAGGCGGAGACATGATGTTGCCTTCATCCAACGTTGGTGCTATCGATGTCTGAGAGAGCTGTACACACTCACTTGTTTCCCCTTCCAAACCAACTGACGACCTACCAAGCAAACTGCCTGTTGCGGTTACAGTGGTGAAAGTTTTGCGTGGAAAAAGAGGTGTGACAGCTGTCCCCACAGTCCTAGAAGATGAAGAGCGCGCGGATGCACTTGAAGGGGCAGGCGGTGGTGGGTTCGCTCTGCTAGGCCGCATTGCAGCACAGTGAGCTTCCCACCGTGACCTATGATATTTATTCATGTGACGATTCATGGAAGAAGTTGTCAAACTGCTGAGGTTTTGACCTCTACTAAGAGAATCATGACAAAGTTTACAGATCACATAATTTGGGCGATCTTTTTCTATGTCAAAAAAGGACCAGGCTAGGCAAGGCTTAGAGGCCATGCGACCTGTTGATCCACCATGAATAATGCTCATAGGCAGAGTGGTGGCTGAGGATGCAGTTGTAGACGTGCTACCAGTGCTCCGACTCTGTCCAGGAAGGCGCAAGGTAACTTCGTCGTCGGTTGCATCCTCCTCCACCGCCTCTGTTGACCTCCTCGAGTGCCTGACTGGGGGTTGACAGTAGGTGGGATCTACAACTTCATCATCAATTGTTGTGTTTGCACTCCCCTCCCCCTCAGACCGAGCCTCTTCTTGCCCTGACCGAATATTTAAGTTGTCATCCCAATCGGGTATCTGCGTCTCATCTTCATCAGTATGTTCCTCATTGTCTATAACCACAGGTGTTACAGTTTGTGACAAAGGGTCAACATTATGCTCAGAAACTTGGTCCTCACGGCCTGAATCAGAGTCACAAAGGTTCTGGGCATCACTGCAGACCATTTCCTGTTCTGTACTCACTGTAGCTTGGGAGCAGACCTCTGATTCCCAGGCTATAGTGTGACTGAACAGCTCTGCAGACTCAGCCATCTCAGTTCCACCATACTGTGCAGGGCTGATGGAGACTTCAGAGCTGGGAGAAATCAAGGGTGATTGGGATGACAACTCAGAGGACTGGTGTTTTTTGGATGCGGTACTTGAAGTGGCTGAGAGGGCACTTGTTGGACCACTTGAGATCCATTCAAGCATTTTCCTTTTTTGCCCATCATCTACCTTTCTTCCTGTTGTTCGTGTCCGTAAAAAAGGGAGCACATCGGATTGTCCACGGTAAGTAGTAGACATCTTACTTTTGCTGGTAGATGGTCTATCTTCAGCAGATGATAATGGAGCTTTGCCACTTTCCCCACAGACAAAACCTTTTTTGCCTTTTCCACCACGCCTCTTCCCCTTTCCACCAGCATCTGTCATTTTGCCACTTATGTTGATTGCGACAAGATTGTGGACTGAAAATGTGGTAGTAAAAATTGAGAGGTGGTGAAGATTGCAGTGGTGGTCTAGCTTTATTAACAGCAGAATAATAAATAATAAATATCCCTGACAATGCAACTACAGGCCTTAAACTGGCAGCAAAAATTGCTAGTCTAATGGCTTAGTTATAATCAGTTGGAGTGTGCAATGCAGGCAGACGCGCTCTGCAAATGTCTTTGCACTAGTGGGACTATAGCAAAGTCCAATAGCCACGTATAGGATGCCACTAGGTACACTGAGTGTTTGCTAGTCTAATGGCTTAGTTATAATGAGTTGGAGTGTGCAACGCAGGCAGACGCGCTCTGCAAATGTCTTTGCACTAGTGGGACTATAGCAAAGTCCAATAGCCACGTATAGGATGCCACTAGGTACACTGAGTGTTTGCTAGTCTAATGGCTTAGTTATAATGAGTTGGAGTGTGCAATGCAGGCAGACGCGCTTTGCAAATGTCTTTGCACTAGTGGGACTATAGCAAAGTCCAATAGCCACGTATAGGATGCCACTAGGTACACTGAGTGTTTGCTAGTCTAATGGCTTAGTTATAATGAGTTGGAGTGTGCAATGCAGGCAGACGCGCTCTGCAAATGTCTTTGCACTAGTGGGACTATAGCAAAGTCCAATAGCCACGTATAGGATGCCACTAGGTACACTGAGTGTTTGCTAGTCTAATGGCTTAGTTATAATGAGTTGGAGTGTGCAATGCAGGCAGACGCGCTCTGCAAATGTCTTTGCACTAGTGGGACTATAGCAAAGTCCAATAGCCACATATAGGATGCCACTAGGTACACTGAGTGTTTGCTAGTCTAATGGCTTAGTTATAATGAGTTGGAGTGTGCAACGCAGGCAGACGCGCTCTGCAAATGTCTTTGCACTAGTGGGACTATAGCAAAGTCCAATTGCCACGTATAGGATGCCACTAGGTACACTGAGTGTTTGCTAGTCTAGTGGCTTAGTTATAATGAGTTGGAGTGTGCAACGCAGGCAGACGCGCTCTGCAAATGTCTTTGCACTAGTGGGACTATAGCAAATTCCAATAGCCACGTATAGGATGCCACTAGGTACACTGAGTGTTTGCTAGTCTAGTGGCTTAGTTATAATGAGTTGGAGTGTGCAACGCAGGCAGACGCGCTCTGCAAATGTCTTTGCACTAGTGGGACTATAGCAAAGTCCAATAGCCACGTATAGGATGCCACTAGGTACACTGAGTGTTTGCTAGTCTAATGGCTTAGTTATAATGAGTTGGAGTGTGCAACGCAGGCAGATGCGCTCTGCAAATGTCTTGGCACTAGTGGGACTATAGCAAAGTCCAATAGCCACGTATAGGATGCCACTAGGTACACTGAGTGTTTGCTAGTCTAATGGCTTAGTTATAATGAGTTGGAGTGTGCATTGCAGGCAGACGCGCTCTGCAAATGTCTTTGCACTAGTGGGACTATAGCAAAGTCCAATAGCCACGTATAGGATGCCACTAGGTACACTGAGTGTTTGCTAGTATAATGTCTTAGTTATAATGAGTTGGAGTGTGCAATGCAGGCAGACGCGCTCTGCAAATGTCTTTGCACTAGTGGGACTATAGCAAAGTTCAATAGCCACGTTTAGGATGCCACTAGGTACACTGAGTGTGTGCTAGTATAATGGCTTAGTTATAATGAGTTGGAGTGTGCAGAGGACAGGAGGGTACAGTGGCAGGATTGTGGGTATGGGTAGAGGAATGGAAGCCTGCCTTTCTATCCCTCCTAATAGGGAAATGCAGGGAGGAAATCCCTGACCTTGGCTGCACAGACGCTGGCGCTGTTTTCAGGACCTGTCACCTTAACTCTGACCCTGCCGGTTTGAGCCCTTAAAAGGACTGCTATAAAGTGCTCTCCCTAAGCTGTCCAGCGCTGTGTATGGAGCGCATACAGCTGTATCAGCGATAGGACTCAGGAGGACGGAGCTGCGACAGTGATGTCTGACACCAAAGACGCAGAAGAGATAATGGCGTCCTGGAAGAAAATGTCCGGTTTTATAATGCAGGGACATGTGACATGCAGATCCTATCACACATGCCGTTGCTTCTCTGGCTCAAAGTCCACTTAGCTGTGTGTGTGTCTGGGATTGGCTGACATGCTGGCCCGCCCCACAAGACGCGCGCGCTTAGGGAATGAAGACAAGAAAAAAAAAAAAAATGGCGATCGCCATTATAGAAACAGCAGTGATCTGAAGGCGCTGTTCACGCACACTATACACTGAAATGTCATAATAGTGTGATTCACAGAGTGACTTACACTATTACAGCAGAAACCAAGCTAGGATTTAGCTGTTTTTTTGCTGCTAGAACCGTTCTCGAACGTTTCTAGAACTATCGAGCTTTTGCAAAAAGCTCAAGTTCTAGTTCGATCTAGAACATGCCCCAAAATCACTCGAGCCTAGAACTGGAGAACCACGAACCACGAACCGCGCTCAACTCTACTTGTTACCTGACTACTTTTCCTGCTTGCTGTTTAGGTACCTCGTTGGCCGATTTGCATTTCACCTCTGCTTGTTTTCTGATTAAGTCCTGTCCCTCCCATTCTGTTCCTCTTCCTCAATTAATGTTTTGACTCTGCCTGACTACTATTCTCTGGAACTGCAGCCTTCCACAGGTATTGATCATCTTTGGCCCTGTGTCATTCAACATCACTGTATAGGGATTAGAGATGAGCGAACCGGTCCCGGTTCGGCTCGAGGCCGGTTCGCCGAACGGGGGTCCCGTTCGAGTTCGGCTCGTCGAACGTTCGACGAACCGAACTCGAACGTATAGGCTATAATGGGAGGCAATCACAAACACATAAAAATGCATGATAAATGTACACAAACAGTTAATAAACATTGCCATAACACTTACCGGTCCTCGCGATCCCTTCTGCACTCTGTCTCCTGCCGCTATTCCATCCGATGATCGCTGAATCCTCCCGGTGACCTGCACTGCCAGCAGAGATGCAGGACCTATCGTGACGTCAAAATAGCCATGTGACCAGTCACTTGGCTATTATCTCATTGGCTACAGACTGGTCACATGACTATGACACGTCATGTAGGACCTGCGAGTGCATCTCTCCGGTACACGGTGCACATATGTGTATCGCCGTGTACCGGCGACATGCTCTAGCACACGGTCGACTCCCCGTTCCGTTAGGGACCGGCTGACACAGCCGGTCATTAACGGAGATCACGTTGCCATAGCAACGCAGTTAGCGGTGACGTCACCGCTAACCGCGGCTCCGAGAGCACCGTTGCTATGGTAACGCGTCTGTCAGCGTTACCGCTGTTACCGCTGACAGCCAGCAGTGATCACTCACGGAGTGAAGGCTGCACGCTGCTTCCCGATTGTAGTGATGATTGTAGTGAGGATGGAGGTTCCCCAGCCCCAAGTGATGGGCTGGTGAATCTCATCCTTCCTCACTACAATCGTCACTACTACTACACTAGAAAGAAAGAAGACAGAAGAGCAGGATCGTGGAGGGCTGACAGGGGGTAATAAAGATGGAGTCCTAATGTGTCTGTGTATTTATTTCTATTAAAGTATTTTTTCTCTGTGTGGTGTCTTTTTTTTAACCCTTTATTGGAGATTCTTAATGGCCGGGTCAAACGTGCCTGACATTAAGAATCTCTGGCTTAATACTGGCTAGTAAAACAAAGCCAGTATTAACTCATGATTACCCAACAAGCCACCCGGCTCCAGGGCTGTTGGAAGAGTTGGATACAGCGCCAGATGATGGCGCTTCTATGAGAGCGCCATTTTCTGGGACGGCTGCGGACTGCAATTCGCAGCAGAGGCGCCCACAAACCTCGGGCTAACCTGTGCTGCGGATTCCAATCCCCAGCTGCCTAGTTGTACCCGGCTGGACACAAAAATGGGGCGAAGCCCACGTCATTTGTTTTTTAATTATTTCATGAAATAAGTGAAATAATTAAAAAAAAACGGGCTTCCCTATATTTTTGGTTCCCAGCCGGGTACAAATAGGCAACTGGGGGTTGGAGGCAGCCCGTGGCTGCCAGCTGTACCTGGCTAGAATACAAAAATATGGCGAAGCCCACGTCATTTTTTTGGTGGGCAAAAAAATTCTGCATACAGTCCTGGATGGAGTATGCTGAGCCTTGTAGTTCTGCAGCTGCTGTCTGCTCTTCTCCATACAGACAGACAGCAGCTGCAGAACTACAAGGCTCAGCATACTCCATCCAGGACTGTATGCAGAAGTTTTTTGCCCCCTGAAAAAATTATGTGGGCTTCGCCATATTTTTGTATGCTAGCCAGGTACAGCAGGCAGGTACGGCTGCCCCCAACCCCCAGTTGCCTATTTGTACCCGGCTGGGAACCAAAAATAAAGGGAAGCCCTTTTTTTATTATTTCATGAATTTCATGAAATAATTAGAAAACAAATGACGTAGGCTTCGCCCCATTTTTGTGTCCAGCCAGGTACAACTAGGCAGCTGGGGATTGGAATCCGCACCACAGGTTGGCCTGAGCTTTCTGGGCCCCACTGCTGCGAATTGCAGTCTGCAGCCGCCTCAGAAAATGGCATTTTCATAGAAGCACCATCTTCTGGCGCTGTATCCAACTCTTCCAGCACCTGCCTGCTATACCTGGCTAGCATACAAAAATATGGCGAAACTCACGTCCTTTTTTGTAGTTTTTTGGCAAAAAAAATAAAAAATGCTTCCCTGGATTTTCCATTGCCAGTGAAGGTAACACCAAGCAGTGGGGGTTAGCAGCCAGTAGCTGCTTGGATTACCCTTAGCTAGCAATACAAAAAATGCAGCGGGAGCCCATATTTATTTTTTTTAATTATTTATATAAATAACTAAAAATAAAATGGGCTTCCCTGTATTTTGATTGCTGGACATCACAGTGCTGTAAAAATAAATCTTTAAAAAAATGACGTAGCGCTCCGCGGTATTTTTGATTCTCAGCGCAGATAAAGCAGACAGCTATGGGTTGCCACCCCCATCTGCCTGCCGTTACCTTGGTTGGCAATCAAAATACAGGGAAGCCCATTAATTTTTTCTATTTAAAAAATAGTTAAAAAAAAAAATGACGTTGGGTCCCCCCATTTTTGATAGCCAGCTAGGGTAAAGCGGATGGCTGTAGCCTGAAAACCACAGCTGGCAGCTTTACCGTGGTTGGGGATCCAATGTGGAGGTCCCCTCAGGCTCTTTTTTATAATTATTTTATAAATATTAATAATTACACAAAAAAAGTAGGGTCCCCTCCAAATTGGATCACCAGCCAAGGTAAAGCGGACAGCTGTGGTCTGGTATTCTCAGGGTGGGAAGGTCCATAGTTATTGGGCCTTCACAGCCTAAAATTAGCAGGCCGCAGGCACCTCAGACGTGGCGCATCCACTAGATGCGCCAATCCTGGCGCTTCACCCCAGCTCATCCCGTGCCCTGGTGCAGTGGCAAACTGGGTAATAAATCGGGTTGATACTAGCTGTAAAGTCACCTGAGATCAAGCCCAGCAGTTTGTGATGTCATGGCGTCTATTAGATACCCAACATCATAAACTGTCAGTACTAACAAAAACAAAAAATCGACAAAAGAAATTTATTTGAAAAAAACAGTCCCCAAAACATTTCCTCTTTCACCAATTTATTGTAAGAAAAAGAATAAAGGGGTCCCACGACGACTCTGGACCGTCTAGAATATGGGGGGGAGACACTCAGGGAACGTATCCCCAATTTTCTAGGAGTGCGGACCCTTCATGTGAGGAGTGTGGGTGCAATGAATCTGCACTCACTCTCCCCGGGTCCAAAGCAGCAGAGTCCATGTCGTAATGGTTGCTACCAAAGCTGCAATGCCCTGCTCATGAGGTAAGGGCATGCCTAATCAGGAGAACTACTGTAGAGGAA
>NW_027444645.1:0-19648 GCF_048569485.1 Anomaloglossus baeobatrachus | reverse complement strand
GGTCCCGGTTCGGCTCGAGGCGGTTCGCCGAACGGGGGGTCTGGCTCGAGTTCGGCTCGTCGAACGTTCGACGAACCGAACTCGAGCCCATAGGAAACAATGGCAGGCAATCACAAACACAGTAAAACACCTAGAAAACACCCTGAAAGGTGTCCAAAAGGTGACAAACAACTCACAACATAACACAAACACATGGGAAAGTGACAAGGACATATACTCATGTGAAAACAAAACAGCTGGACAAGGAAAAAGAGGGAGACACACAGATATATGAGTATATGCAAAGAAACATCGATTCCATTATTGTGCAACTTGAGCCCTGCTCATTTTAGGCTTCCAATCTGGATAAATTGCCTGAGCTCGCCACGTACGCCTTGAGGATCTTGTCGTGTCCTGCAGCCAGCGTTCTCTCGGAACCTGTCTTCAGTGCTGCTGGGGGTCTGCTGGCAGATAAGCACACGTGTCTGTCCACTGACAATGTGGACCTGGCTCTCAGAGGACTTTTCTTCCCCTGGGTCAGCCAGGGGAGGCGAAAGGCACGCGTATTTTTGAGAGTGCTTCATGCAAAGCATCTTTTTCTTTTTCAAAAGGGGGCTCAACCGATGCCAGTCAAGTGGGGTGTGTGTGGCCCAGTTAGTGGCAACGAGGGAGACTGTGGTTGGAGTCCCCTCGCTGTGTCTCTAAAAGAACCAAGATGAACAAGTCATGGCTCTCAGAGGACTTTTCTTCCCCTGGGTCAGCCAGGGGACGGGAAAGGCACGCGTATTTTTGAGAGTGCTTCATGCAAAGCATCTTTTTCTTTGTCAAAAGGGGGGCTCAACCGATGCCAGTCAAGTGGGGTGTGTGTGGCCCAGTTAGTGGCAACGAGGGAGACTGTGGTTGGAGTCCCCTCGCTGTGTCTCTAAAAGAACCAAGATGAACAAGTCATGGCTCTCAGAGGACTTTTCTTCCCCTGGGTCAGCCAGGGGACGGGAAAGGCACGCGTATTTTTGAGAGTGCTTCATGCAAAGCATCTTTTTCTTTTTCAAAAGGGGGCTCAACCGATGCCAGTCAAGTGGGGTGTGTGTGGCCCAGTTAGTGGCAACGAGGGAGACTGTGGTTGGAGTCCCCTCGCTGTGTCTCTAAAAGAACCAAGATGAACAAGTCATGGCTCTCAGAGGACTTTTCTTCCCCTGGGTCAGCCAGGGGACGGGAAAGGCACGCGTATTTTTGAGAGTGCTTCATGCAAAGCATCTTTTTCTTTTTCAAAAGGGTGCTCAACCGATGCCAGTCAAGTGGGGTGTGTGTGGCCCAGTTAGTGGCAACGAGGGAGACTGTGGTTGGAGTCCCCTCGCTGTGTCTCTAAAAGAACCAAGATGAACAAGTCATGGCTCTCAGAGGACTTTTCTTCCCCTGGGTCAGCCAGGGGACGGGAAAGGCACGCGTATTTTTGAGAGTGCTTCATGCAAAGCATCTTTTTCTTTTTCAAAAGGGGGCTCAACCGATGCCAGTCAAGTGGGGTGTGTGTGGCCCAGTTAGTGGCAACGAGGGAGACTGTGGTTGGAGTCCCCTCGCTGTGTCTCTAAAAGAACCAAGATGAACAAGTCATGGCTCTCAGAGGACTTTTCTTCCCCTGGGTCAGCCAGGGGACGGGAAAGGCACGCGTATTTTTGAGAGTGCTTCATGCAAAGCATCTTTTTCTTTGTCAAAAGGGGGGCTCAACCGATGCCAGTCAAGTGGGGTGTGTGTGGCCCAGTTAGTGGCAACGAGGGAGACTGTGGTTGGAGTCCCCTCGCTGTGTCTCTAAAAGAACCAAGATGAACAAGTCATGGCTCTCAGAGGACTTTTCTTCCCCTGGGTCAGCCAGGGGACGGGAAAGGCACGCGTATTTTTGAGAGTGCTTCATGCAAAGCATCTTTTTCTTTGTCAAAAGGGGGGCTCAACCGATGCCAGTCAAGTGGGGTGTGTGTGGCCCAGTTAGTGGCAACGAGGGAGACTGTGGTTGGAGTCCCCTCGCTGTGTCTCTAAAAGAACCAAGATGAACAAGTCATGGCTCTCAGAGGACTTTTCTTCCCCTGGGTCAGCCAGGGGACGGGAAAGGCACGCGTATTTTTGAGAGTGCTTCATGCAAAGCATCTTTTTCTTTTTCAAAAGGGGGCTCAACCGATGCCAGTCAAGTGGGGTGTGTGTGGCCCAGTTAGTGGCAACGAGGGAGACTGTGGTTGGAGTCCCCTCGCTGTGTCTCTAAAAGAACCAAGATGAACAAGTCATGGCTCTCAGAGGACTTTTCTTCCCCTGGGTCAGCCAGGGGACGGGAAAGGCACGCGTATTTTTGAGAGTGCTTCATGCAAAGCATCTTTTTCTTTTTCAAAAGGGGGCTCAACCGATGCCAGTCAAGTGGGGTGTGTGTGGCCCAGTTAGTGGCAACGAGGGAGACTGTGGTTGGAGTCCCCTCGCTGTGTCTCTAAAAGAACCAAGATGAACAAGTCATGGCTCTCAGAGGACTTTTCTTCCCCTGGGTCAGCCAGGGGACGGGAAAGGCACGCGTATTTTTGAGAGTGCTTCATGCAAAGCATCTTTTTCTTTGTCAAAAGGGGGGCTCAACCGATGCCAGTCAAGTGGGGTGTGTGTGGCCCAGTTAGTGGCAACGAGGGAGACTGTGGTTGGAGTCCCCTCGCTGTGTCTCTAAAAGAACCAAGATGAACAAGTCATGGCTCTCAGAGGACTTTTCTTCCCCTGGGTCAGCCAGGGGACGGGAAAGGCACGCGTATTTTTGAGAGTGCTTCATGCAAAGCATCTTTTTCTTTTTCAAAAGGGGGCTCAACCGATGCCAGTCAAGTGGGGTGTGTGTGGCCCAGTTAGTGGCAACGAGGGAGACTGTGGTTGGAGTCCCCTCGCTGTGTCTCTAAAAGAACCAAGATGAACAAGTCATGGCTCTCAGAGGACTTTTCTTCCCCTGGGTCAGCCAGGGGACGGGAAAGGCACGCGTATTTTTGAGAGTGCTTCATGCAAAGCATCTTTTTCTTTTTCAAAAGGGGGCTCAACCGATGCCAGTCAAGTGGGGTGTGTGTGGCCCAGTTAGTGGCAACGAGGGAGACTGTGGTTGGAGTCCCCTCGCTGTGTCTCTAAAAGAACCAAGATGAACAAGTCATGGCTCTCAGAGGACTTTTCTTCCCCTGGGTCAGCCAGGGGACGGGAAAGGCACGCGTATTTTTGAGAGTGCTTCATGCAAAGCATCTTTTTCTTTGTCAAAAGGGGGGCTCAACCGATGCCAGTCAAGTGGGGTGTGTGTGGCCCAGTTAGTGGCAACGAGGGAGACTGTGGTTGGAGTCCCCTCGCTGTGTCTCTAAAAGAACCAAGATGAACAAGTCATGGCTCTCAGAGGACTTTTCTTCCCCTGGGTCAGCCAGGGGACGGGAAAGGCACGCGTATTTTTGAGAGTGCTTCATGCAAAGCATCTTTTTCTTTTTCAAAAGGGGGCTCAACCGATGCCAGTCAAGTGGGGTGTGTGTGGCCCAGTTAGTGGCAACGAGGGAGACTGTGGTTGGAGTCCCCTCGCTGTGTCTCTAAAAGAACCACTTTTCTTCCCCTGGGTCAGCCAGGGGACGGGAAAGGCACGCGTATTTTTGAGAGTGCTTCATGCAAAGCATCTTTTTCTTTTTCAAAAGGGGGCTCAACCGATGCCAGTCAAGTGGGGTGTGTGTGGCCCAGTTAGTGGCAACGAGGGAGACTGTGGTTGGAGTCCCCTCGCTGTGTCTCTAAAAGAACCAAGATGAACAAGTCATGGCTCTCAGAGGACTTTTCTTCCCCTGGGTCAGCCAGGGGACGGGAAAGGCACGCGTATTTTTGAGAGTGCTTCATGCAAAGCATCTTTTTCTTTTTCAAAAGGGGGCTCAACCGATGCCAGTCAAGTGGGGTGTGTGTGGCCCAGTTAGTGGCAACGAGGGAGACTGTGGTTGGAGTCCCCTCGCTGTGTCTCTAAAAGAACCAAGATGAACAAGTCATGGCTCTCAGAGGACTTTTCTTCCCCTGGGTCAGCCAGGGGACGGGAAAGGCACGCGTATTTTTGAGAGTGCTTCATGCAAAGCATCTTTTTCTTTTTCAAAAGGGGGCTCAACCGATGCCAGTCAAGTGGGGTGTGTGTGGCCCAGTTAGTGGCAACGAGGGAGACTGTGGTTGGAGTCCCCTCGCTGTGTTTTACATGCTTTTAGAAGGGCATGAAATGGCTTGGAGGTTGACTTTCATCATATGCAAACTGTTGGCTACCAAAATGCTGCCTTTCCAACAACTGTGGTTATAGGCAATGAGGAACATACTGATGAAGATGAGACGCAGATACCCGATTGGGATGACAACTTAAATATTCGGTCAGGGCAAGAAGAAACTCGGTCTGAGGGGTAGGGGAGTGCAAACACAACAATTGATGATTAAGTTCTAGATCACACCTACTGTCAACCCACAGTCAGACACTCGAGGAGGTCAACAGAGGCGGTGGAGGAGGATGCAACCGACGTCGAAGTAACCTGGCGCCTTCCTGGACACAGTCGGAGCACTGGTAGCACGTCTACAACTGCATCCTCAGCCACCACTCTGCCTCTGAGCATTATTCGGGGTGGATCAACAGGTCGCATGGCCTCTAAGCCTTGCCTAGCCAGGTCCTTTTTTGACATAGAAAAAGATCGCCCAAATTATGTGATCTGTAAAATTTGTCATGGTTCTCTTAGTAGAGGTCAAAACCTCAGCAGTTTGACAACTTCTTCCATGAATCGTCACATGAATAAATATCATATGGCCCGATGGGAAGCTCACCGTGCTGCAATGCGGCCTAGCGGAGCGAACCATCCACCGCCTGCCCCTTCCAGTGCATCCGCGCGCTCGTCATCTTCTAGGACTGTGGGGACAGCTGTCACACCTGTTTTTCCACCCACAACTTCCACCACTGTAACCGCAACAGGCAGTTTGCTTGGTAGGTCGTCAGTTGGTTTGGAAGGGGAAACAAGTGAGTGTGTACAGCTCTCTCAGACATCGATAGCACCAACTTTGGATGAAGGCAACATCATGTCTCCGCCTGCACTTTCCTCACAAAGCTGCATTTTTCCAGGGACACCCGACTCAACACCGTCTACACACAGCAGCCAGATCTCTGTCCCTCAGATGTGGTCAAATAAAAGGCCACTTCCTGCGACCCATGACAAAGCGAAGAGGTTGACTCTATCCCTCTGTAAGCTGTTGACTACAGAAATGCTGCCTTTCCGCCTAGTGGACACACAGGATTTTAGAGACCTTATGTCTGTCGCTGTGCCCCAGTACCAGATGCCTAGTCGCCACTACTTCTCTAAGAAAGGTGTGCCCGCGCTACACCAGCATGTCGCACACAACATCACCGCTTCCTTGAGAAACTCTGTGTGTGAACGGGTGCATTTCACCACCGATACTTGGACCAGTAAGCATGGACAGGGACGTTACATGTCGCTGACTGGCCACTGGGTAACTATGGTGATAGATGGTGAAGGGTCTGCTGCACAAGTCTTGCCGTCCCCACGACTTGTGTGTCAATCCTCTGTCTGTCCAAGTTCCGCCACTGCTTCTGCATCCTCCACCTCATCTGGGTCCTCCACCTCCGCCCCAAGCCTGCCTGGTCAGGCCACCAGCGTTCTCACTGCGCAGAAGGAATCACGCACCCCTCATTACTATGCTGGTAGCAGAGCGCAACGGCATCAGGCGGTCTTTAGCTTGACATGTCTTTGAAATAGGAGTCACACAGCGACTGAGTTGTGGGCAGCTCTGGAGACTGATTTTGATAAATGGTTGTCTCCACTCAACCTGCAGCCTGGTAAGGCCGTGTGCGACAATGCTGCAAACCTGGGTGCGGCCCTTCGCCTGGGCAAGGTGACACACGTGCCTTGTATGGCTCACGTGTTTAACCTTGTTGTCCAGCAATTTTTAACACACTATCCCGGCCTAGATGGCCTTCTGACCAGGGCACGGAAACTGTCTGCAGTGCTCACTTCCGCCGTTCAACCGCCGCACCGGAGCGACTTGCATCGCTCCAGAAGTCTTTCGGCCTGCCGGTTCATCGCCTGAAATGCGATGTGGCGACACGCTGGAATTCAACTCTCCACATGTTACAGCGACTGTGGCAGCACCGGCGAGCCCTGGTGCAATACGTCATGATGTATAGCCTGGGCCAACGAGATGCAGAAGTGGGGCAGATCACCCTGATGGAGTGATCTCAGATCAAGGACCTATGCACCCTTCTGCACAGTTTCGACATGGCGACGAATATGTTTAGCGCTGACAATGCCATTATCAGCATGACGATTACAGTCATTTACATGCTGGAGCACACGCTAAACACTATTCGTAGTCAGGGGGTGGGACAACAGGAAGGGGAGGAACTACAGGAGGATTCATATGCGCAAGACACAACAACATCACCAAGGTCCAGACGTTCATCATCACCAACGCGGCAGGCATGGGACCATGGGGGACAGGGATCAACAAGGGCGCATGGTAGCAGGCGACATGTTGAGGAAGGTGCAGGAGGACATGAAGATATGGAGGACGAACTGTCCATGGACATGGAAGACTCAGCAGATGAGGGGGACCTTGGTCAAATTTCAGTTGAAAGAGGTTGGGGGGAGATGACAGAGGAAGAAAGAACGGTTAGCACCTCTATGCCACAAACACAGCGTGGACTTGGTGCGCATGGCTGCGCAAGACACATGAGTGCCTTCTTGTTGCACTACCTCCAACATGACCCTCGTATTGTCAAAATTAGAAGTGATGATGACTACTGGCTTGCCACACTATTAGATCCCCGGGACAAGTCCAAATTTTGTGACATAATTCCACCCATAGAAAGGGACGCACGTATGCAGGAGTATCAGCAGAAGCTGTTACTCGATCTTAGCTCGGCTTTTCCACCAAACAACCGTGCAGGTGAAGGGAGTGATTCTCCCAGTTGTAACTTGACAAACATGGGACGGCCTCGTCATCTTCAACAGTCTACCCGTACCAGTAGGACCGTATCTGGTGCTGGTAACAGCAATTTTATGGAATCTTTTCATAATTTTTTTAGACCCTCCTTTGCAAGGCCACCAGAGACAACAAGTCTGACACATAGTCAACGGATGGAGAGGATGATACAGGAGTATCTCCAAATGAACATCGATGCAATGACTTTGCAAATGGAGCCTTGCTCCTTTTGTGCTTCAAATCTAGAAAAATGTCAAGAGCTCTCCAGTTACGCCTCGAAGATTTTGTCGTGTCCAGCTGCCAGCGTTGTCTCTGAACGTGTCTTCAGTGCTGCTGGGTGTGTGCTGACAGATAAGCGCACGCGTCTGTCCAGTGACAATGTGGACAGACTGACGTTCATCAAAATGAACAAGTCATGGATCCAGAAGGAATTTACTACCCCTGTGTCATCCTGGGGAGAGTAAATGCTTGTGGATTTGGAATGTGCTTGATGCAAATCAAAACATCCTGTTTGCAACTAGGGCACAAGTGCTGCCACTGATAAGGTGTCTGTGTGGGGCACAATTTTTGGAAAAAAAGGGAGACTCCGCTTGGAGTAACCCTTGCTTGCTGTGTTTTTTAAAAATGATACAAGATGAACAGATCTGAAGGCAAGATGAAGCCAACATCATGTCTCCGCCTGCACTTTTCTCACAAACCTGCATTTTTCCAGGGACACCCTACTCAACACCGTCTACAGACAGCAGCCAGATCTCTGTCCCTCAGATGTGGTCAAATAAAAGGCCACTTACTGCGACCCATGACAAAGCTAAGTGGTTGACTCTATCCCTCTGTAAGCTGTTGGCTACCGAAATGCTGCCTTTACGCGTAGTGGACACACAGGATTTTACAGACCTTATGTCTGTCGCTGTGCCCCAGTACCAGATGCCCAATCACCACTGCTTCTCCAAGAAAAGCATGCCCGCGCTACACCGGCATGTCGCACACAACATCACCACTTCCTTGAGAAAATCTGTGTGCGACAGGGTGCATTTCAACACAGATACTTGGACCAGTAAGCATAGACAGGGTCAGTACATGTCACTGACTGGGCACTGGCAAACTATGGTGAGAGATGGAGAAGGGTCTGCTGTACAAGTCTTGCCGTCCCCACGAGTTGTTTCAATCCTTGTTCTGTATGTAGAAGTTAATACACTGCTTCTGCCTCTTCAACCTCGTGTGGGTCCTCTACCTTTGCGCAAACCCTGTGTGGTCAGGCCACCCTTCCTTGCAACTGCGCACAAGGACTACCACACACCTCCTTACTATGCTGGCAGCAGAGCTCAATGCCATCAGGCGGTCAAAGTTTTACTTTGAAATGTATGGGAAATGTGAGTCACACCGCTATTACAGAGAATAGTAGTCAGGCAGGGTCAAAACATTAATTGAGGAACAGGAACAGAATGGGACGGCCAGGACTTAATCAGAAAACAAGCAGAGGTGAAATGCGTATCGGCCAACAAGGTACATAAACAGCAAGCAGGAAAAGTAGTCAGGTAACAAGCACACAAAATCATAAAACTGAACTGGGGGTAAAATTAACCAGAGGTTCATAGCTATGTCTGGCAGTGGTCTGCAGACAGGATGGGCATAAAAAAGGGTGTGGTGTCTTCCCATTGGTTGTAGCTGAATGATGGTATTTCATCTGTGAGATACCCACCAGCTACATTCAGCCAGAGATTCTGCATCTGTCAAGGTAATGCAGCCCAGTGGGTGAGCATAACCTGCGTCCACCTGCGCCGCTGGCATCGACTACTCTCCCATCATCAGCACTATTCATGAAAGGAACACGTTGTCACCTGGCGACCGGAGTACAAATTGACGGAGCGGACTCCGTTGGTGACTTAACAGCCGTGTGCGGCAATGATGCAAACCTGGCTGCGGGCCATCCTCAGGGCAATGTGACACACGTGCCTTTTATGGCTCACGTGTTGATCCGAATTCTCCAGCAATTTTTAAAACACCATCACGGCCTACATGTCCTTGTGCAGCGGGCACGCTCGCTATGTGCTCACTTCCATCGTGCGCACACAGCAGCTCAACAACTTTCATCACTCCGGAAGTCTTAGGGTCTGGCAGTTAAACGCCGTAAATGCGATGTTCCGACACGCAGGAATTGGAATCTGCACATGTTGCAGCGTGTGTGGCAGCAGCGCAGAGCCCTGCTGAAATACGGTAAGACATATAGCCTGGGATAAGTTGATCCAGAGGTGGTGCCGATCACGCTGCTGGAGTGGTGTCAGATCAAGGACCTATGCACCCTGCTACACAGTTTTGAAATGTCGACGAAGATGTTTAGCACTGGCAATGTCATTCTCAGCGTGACAATTCTGGTCATCTACATGATGGAGCACACTGTAATTATTATTCGGAGTCAGGTGTTGGGACAAGAGGAAGGGGAGGAAGTACAGGAGGAGTCATATGCGGAAGGGATAACAAGATCTACGAGGTCCAGATGGTCAGCGGCACCTATGCGGCAGTCATGGTGAGGGAGAGGGATTAACAAGGGCGCATAGTATCAGCAAAAAGTGTTGATGAAAGTGCAGGAGCCCATGAAGAAATGGAGGACGAACTGGCGATGGGCATGGAAGACTCAGCAGATGAGTGAGAGCTTGCTCACATTTCGGTTGTGCGAGGTTGTGGGTAGAGGGCAGAGGAAGGATGCACGATTCTCACCTCTCTGCCACCAACACACCAAGGACTTGGTCCTCCTGGATGCACAAGACACATGAGCGCCTTCTTGCTGCACTACCTACATGACCCTCGGATTGTATGAATTTGAAGTAATCCTGAATACTGGGTTGCCACACTGTTAGATCCCCGGTACAAGACAAAATTTGGCGAACTAATTCCTGCCATAGAAATAGACGCACGTATACAGGAGTATCTGCAGAATGTGGTACGCAATCTTAGATCTACTTTTCCACTAAACACCAGTGCTGCACAGAGTGAATCTCAACACTTTGTCATGGATAGGAGGAAATGGTCTTTTACTTGTCCACATCGGAGGGACCGAGGGATGGCTGCTGTGCTGAGATGGCGTTGAGTACGGTGTCCCTGCACAGTTGCACTTTTGGTCATATCCCAAAATGAGTTGAAAAAGGACAGATGCTGTTGGAAAGGGGAACAGGTGTGTTGGAAAGGGGAAAAAAATTTTGGTCCGTGGATTTGGTGGTTAAACAACTGTAACATTTGCTGAAGAAACAACATCTGTTACAGTGGGACTGGCAGATTTGGATAAAGTGGTATATAATCTGTGACCGCTATATAACAAAAATTAATAAGAAAAGAAAGAGAAAGGTATATATCACCTTCAGCAGTCAGTGTCCACCGTGCTCCCAGTTGGAAAAGGAGAGGTTGGCAACTTGAAGGTTTGGTGGAGGATACAGAGCTGTGTGGCTATGAAACTAATAGTAGCCTGAACCGAGTTAGACGCCATTCGGATCTGGAGACTGTGAGCCCTGTTAGCGTCACAGGGTCCACATGCCCACCCAGCCCAGGAACTCCCTGTTAACAACACAGGGGCCATTGAGTACGCTGACCGTGTGCGTAGGGGCCACACCTGTGGACAGCAGGCGCATCAGCAGCAGCAGGCCTGTTAATGCCACTGGGCTGCACAAGCAGGACTGTTAGGACAGGAGCTGGTCTTAACCGTTCTGCGTTACCAACTGTGGTGGTGGCCTGCATCCACCACCCTATCCCTGCCTACCTCTGGCCTAAAGCCGCAATGGGTTCAACACATGGAGGTGTGCTCTTTCGGAGCATAATAGAAGACTGCGCACCTCCTTGTTGGCTCCAGCCCCTTTTATAACCTGGGTCCGCCCCAAACCAGGGTGAACCACAATGCACCTCCTGGAGACAAAAGCAGAGTGACACGTCATGAGTGGCATAACTAGCGTCCTATTTGGAAACGCAACTTCAATGATGACCTCATGGCTGCCATGACCCAAACACCTCACCAGTCATCGTCTGACCATCAATAATGCGGTGACAAGTCATAGGTGTGGGCCTCTGCAAGCCATTTGGGAGGACACCTGATGCCCTGTGGTCTATATGGGACCCCCACATCAGGGCCAGGGCCAAAGAGTTCATTACCGGACCTAGTCTCTGATGCAGGAAGTGCCTGAGCATGCTCAGTAGCATGAAATACAGTCTCTGAAAAAAGACTATCAGCTTTAGCATGGTGTCTAGGCACAAAACAGGACTTAGACCCGGCACAGAATGCAAGCACCTGTGCAAAGAGGCTTTTCACACTTAGTGTGGGAGCATGCGCTGTATCCCGAAATGAAGACTTAGCGTCAGGAATGGCACAGTCAGGCTGAGCATACTCACTAGGCGAAACACTGTAATTATGCTGCAGCTGGGGTACATCGGCACACGCATGCGCACTAGCTGCCTCTCCACACTTAGACGTGGAGGGGAAATTTGTCTTGGAGATGCTGTCTATGAACAGAAGGAAAAGCTAAAGGAAGCCTGACTTTCTATCCCTCCGAATTATGAAATGCAGCAATGAATTCCATGAGTTTGCTATAACATTAGCGTAGCTAAATGTGCATGAGGGTGTGATGTAGAGGTGCTAGAAATAGCTTGTCACCAGTGGGGCACTAATGGAATACAACAGCCAGTTCTATGATGCCACAAAATGGCAGTATTTTGTGCTATCATTATAGCTTATTAAAAACAGAGCACGAGGTTGTCATGCAGAGGTGCTGCACATAGATTTGCAGTAGTGTGAATAGACAAAAGTACAATAGCCACGTTTAGGATACAACTAGGTACACTGAGTGTTTGCTACTATAAATGGCTGAGTTTAAAAAAGTTTGAGTGTGCAATGCAGGCAGACGTGCTGCAAATAACGTTCCAATACTGTGAATTGACAAAAGTACAATAGCCACGTTTAGGATACAACTAGGTACAGTGAGTGTTTGCTAGTATAATGGCTGAGTTTAAAAAAGTTTGAGTGTGCAATGCAGGCAGACGTGCTGCAAATAACGTTCCAATACTGTGAATTGACAAAAGTACAATAGCCACGTTTAGGATACAACTAGGTACACTGAGTGTTTGCTACTATAAATGGCTGAGTTTAAAAAAGTTTGAGTGTGCAATGCAGGCAGACGTGCTGCAAATAACGTTCCAATACTGTGAATTGACAAAAGTACAATAGCCACGTTTAGGATACAACTAGGTACAGTGAGTGTTTGCTAGTATAATGGCTGAGTTTAAAAAAGTTTGAGTGTGCAATGCAGGCAGACGTGCTGCAAATAACGTTCCAATACTGTGAATTGACAAAAGTACAATAGCCACGTTTAGGATACAACTAGGTACAGTGAGTGTTTGCTAGTATAATGGCTGAGTTTAAAAAAGTTAGAGTGTGCAATGCAGGCAGACGTGCTGCAAATAACGTTCCAATACTGTGAATAGACAAAAGTACAATAGCCACGTTTAGGATACAACTAGGTACACTGAGTGTTTGCTAGTATAATGGCTGAGTTTAAAAAAGTTAGAGTGTGCAATGCAGGCAGACGTGCTGCAAATAACGTTCCAATACTGTGAATAGACAAAAGTACAATAGCCACGTTTAGGATACAACTAGGTACACTGAGTGTTTGCTACTATAAATGGCTGAGTTTAAAAAAGTTTGAGTGTGCAATGCAGGCAGACGTGCTGCAAATAACGTTCCAATACTGTGAATTGACAAAAGTACAATAGCCACGTTTAGGATACAACTAGGTACAGTGAGTGTTTGCTAGTATAATGGCTGAGTTTAAAAAAGTTAGAGTGTGCAATGCAGGCAGACGTGCTGCAAATAACGTTCCAATACTGTGAATAGACAAAAGTACAATAGCCACGTTTAGGATACAACTAGGTACACTGAGTGTTTGCTACTATAAATGGCTGAGTTTAAAAAAGTTTGAGTGTGCAATGCAGGCAGACGTGCTGCAAATAACGTTCCAATACTGTGAATTGACAAAAGTACAATAGCCACGTTTAGGATACAACTAGGTACACTGAGTGTTTGCTACTATAAATGGCTGAGTTTAAAAAAGTTTGAGTGTGCAATGCAGGCAGACGTGCTGCAAATAACGTTCCAATACTGTGAATTGACAAAAGTACAATAGCCACGTTTAGGATACAACTAGGTACAGTGAGTGTTTGCTAGTATAATGGCTGAGTTTAAAAAAGTTTGAGTGTGCAATGCAGGCAGACGTGCTGCAAATAACGTTCCAATACTGTGAATTGACAAAAGTACAATAGCCACGTTTAGGATACAACTAGGTACAGTGAGTGTTTGCTAGTATAATGGCTGAGTTTAAAAAAGTTAGAGTGTGCAATGCAGGCAGACGTGCTGCAAATAACGTTCCAATACTGTGAATAGACAAAAGTACAATAGCCACGTTTAGGATACAACTAGGTACACTGAGTGTTTGCTACTATAAATGGCTGAGTTTAAAAAAGTTTGAGTGTGCAATGCAGGCAGACGTGCTGCAAATAACGTTCCAATACTGTGAATTGACAAAAGTACAATAGCCACGTTTAGGATACAACTAGGTACAGTGAGTGTTTGCTAGTATAATGGCTGAGTTTAAAAAAGTTTGAGTGTGCAATGCAGGCAGACGTGCTGCAAATAACGTTCCAATACTGTGAATTGACAAAAGTACAATAGCCACGTTTAGGATACAACTAGGTACAGTGAGTGTTTGCTAGTATAATGGCTGAGTTTAAAAAAGTTAGAGTGTGCAATGCAGGCAGACGTGCTGCAAATAACGTTCCAATACTGTGAATAGACAAAAGTACAATAGCCACGTTTAGGATACAACTAGGTACACTGAGTGTTTGCTACTATAAATGGCTGAGTTTAAAAAAGTTTGAGTGTGCAATGCAGGCAGACGTGCTGCAAATAACGTTCCAATACTGTGAATTGACAAAAGTACAATAGCCACGTTTAGGATACAACTAGGTACACTGAGTGTTTGCTACTATAAATGGCTGAGTTTAAAAAAGTTTGAGTGTGCAATGCAGGCAGACGTGCTGCAAATAACGTTCCAATACTGTGAATTGACAAAAGTACAATAGCCACGTTTAGGATACAACTAGGTACAGTGAGTGTTTGCTAGTATAATGGCTGAGTTTAAAAAAGTTTGAGTGTGCAATGCAGGCAGACGTGCTGCAAATAACGTTCCAATACTGTGAATTGACAAAAGTACAATAGCCACGTTTAGGATACAACTAGGTACAGTGAGTGTTTGCTAGTATAATGGCTGAGTTTAAAAAAGTTAGAGTGTGCAATGCAGGCAGACGTGCTGCAAATAACGTTCCAATACTGTGAATAGACAAAAGTACAATAGCCACGTTTAGGATACAACTAGGTACACTGAGTGTTTGCTACTATAAATGGCTGAGTTTAAAAAAGTTTGAGTGTGCAATGCAGGCAGACGTGCTGCAAATAACGTTCCAATACTGTGAATTGACAAAAGTACAATAGCCACGTTTAGGATACAACTAGGTACACTGAGTGTTTGCTACTATAAATGGCTGAGTTTAAAAAAGTTAGAGTGTGCAATGCAGGCAGACGTGCTGCAAATATCGTTCCAATACTGTGAATAGACAAAAGTACAATAGCCACGTTTAGGATACAACTAGGTACACTGAGTGTTTGCTACTATAAATGGCTGAGTTTAAAAAAGTTAGAGTGTGCAATGCAGGCAGACGTGCTGCAAATAACGTTCCAATACTGTGAATTGACAAAAGTACAATAGCCACGTTTAGGATACAACTAGGTACAGTGAGTGTTTGCTAGTATAATGGCTGAGTTTAAAAAAGTTTGAGTGTGCAATGCAGGCAGACGTGCTGCAAATAACGTTCCAATACTGTGAATTGACAAAAGTACAATAGCCACGTTTAGGATACAACTAGGTACAGTGAGTGTTTGCTAGTATAATGGCTGAGTTTAAAAAAGTTAGAGTGTGCAATGCAGGCAGACGTGCTGCAAATAACGTTCCAATACTGTGAATAGACAAAAGTACAATAGCCACGTTTAGGATACAACTAGGTACACTGAGTGTTTGCTACTATAAATGGCTGAGTTTAAAAAAGTTTGAGTGTGCAATGCAGGCAGACGTGCTGCAAATAACGTTCCAATACTGTGAATTGACAAAAGTACAATAGCCACGTTTAGGATACAACTAGGTACACTGAGTGTTTGCTACTATAAATGGCTGAGTTTAAAAAAGTTTGAGTGTGCAATGCAGGCAGACGTGCTGCAAATAACGTTCCAATACTGTGAATTGACAAAAGTACAATAGCCACGTTTAGGATACAACTAGGTACAGTGAGTCTTTGCTAGTATAATGGCTGAGTTTAAAAAAGTTTGAGTGTGCAATGCAGGCAGACGTGCTGCAAATAACGTTCCAATACTGTGAATTGACAAAAGTACAATAGCCACGTTTAGGATACAACTAGGTACAGTGAGTGTTTGCTAGTATAATGGCTGAGTTTAAAAAAGTTAGAGTGTGCAATGCAGGCAGACGTGCTGCAAATAACGTTCCAATACTGTGAATAGACAAAAGTACAATAGCCACGTTTAGGATACAACTAGGTACACTGAGTGTTTGCTACTATAAATGGCTGAGTTTAAAAAAGTTTGAGTGTGCAATGCAGGCAGACGTGCTGCAAATAACGTTCCAATACTGTGAATAGACAAAAGTACAATAGCCACGTTTAGGATACAACTAGGTACACTGAGTGTTTGCTACTATAAATGGCTGAGTTTAAAAAAGTTTGAGTGTGCAATGCAGGCAGACGTGCTGCAAATAACGTTCCAATACTGTGAATTGACAAAAGTACAATAGCCACGTTTAGGATACAACTAGGTACACTGAGTGTTTGCTACTATAAATGGCTGAGTTTAAAAAAGTTAGAGTGTGCAATGCAGGCAGACGTGCTGCAAATATCGTTCCAATACTGTGAATAGACAAAAGTACAATAGCCACGTTTAGGATACAACTAGGTACACTGAGTGTTTGCTAGTATAATGGCTTAGTTAAAATGAGTTTGAGTGTGCAATGCAGGCAGACGCGCTATGCAAATGTCTTTGCACTAGTGGGACTATAGCAAAGTCCAATAGCCACGTATAGGATGCCACTAGGTACACTGAGTGTTTGCTAGTATAATGGCTTGGTTTTAATGAGTTGGAGTGTGCAATGCAGGCAGACGCGCTCTGCAAATGTCTTTGCACTAGTGGGACTATAGCAAAGTCCAATAGCCACGTATAGGATGCCACTAGGTACACTGAGTGTTTGCTAGTATAATGGCTTGGTTAGAATGAGTTGTAGTGTGCAATGCAGGCAGATGTGCTCTGCTAATGTCTTTGCACTAGTGGGACTATAGCAAAGTCCAATAGCCACGTATAGGATGCCACTAGGTACACTGAGTGTTTGCTAGTATAATGGCTTAGTTAAAATGAGTTTGAGTGTGCAATGCAGGCAGACGCGCTATGCAAATGTCTTTGCACTAGTGGGACTATAGCAAAGTCCAATAGCCACGTATAGGATGCCACTAGGTACACTGAGTGTTTGCTAGTCTAATGGCTTGGTTAGAATGAGTTGTAGTGTGCAATGCAGGCAGATGTGCTCTGCTAATGTCTTTGCACTAGTGGGACTATAGCAAAGTCCAATAGCCACGTATAGGATGCCACTAGGTACACTGAGTGTTTGCTAGTATAATGGCTTAGTTAAAATGAGTTTGAGTGTGCAATGCCGGCAGACGCGCTATGCAAATGTCTTTGCACTAGTGGGACTATAGCAAAGTCCAATAGCCACGTATAGGATGCCACTAGGTACACTGAGTGTTTGCTAGTATAATGGCTTGGTTTTAATGAGTTGGAGTGTGCAATGCAGGCAGACGCGCTCTGCAAATGTCTTTGCACTAGTGGGACTATAGCAAAGTCCAATAGCCACGTATAGGATGCCACTAGGTACACTGAGTGTTTGCTAGTATAATGGCTTGGTTAGAATGAGTTGTAGTGTGCAATGCAGGCAGACGCGCTCTGCAAATGTCTTTGCACTAGTGGGACTATAGCAAAGTCCAATAGCCACGTATAGGATGCCACTAGGTACACTGAGTGTTTGCTAGTATAATGGCTTGTTTAGAATGAGTTGTAGTGTGCAACGCAGGCAGACGCGCTCTGCAAATGTCTTTGCACTAGTGGGACTATAGCAAAGTCCAATAGCCACGTATAGGATGCCACTAGGTACACTGAGTGTTTGCTAGTATAATGGCTTAGTTATCAGTTGGAGTGTGCAGAGGACAAGAGGGTACAGTGGCAGGATTGTGGTGCTCTGGGTAGAGGAATGGAAGCCTGCCTTTCTATTCCCTCCTAATGGTGAAATGCAGGTAGGAAATCCCTGACCTGGGCTACACAGACGCTGTTGCTGTTTGCAGGACCTGTCACCTATGGCTCTCTGACCCTGCCGGTTGGAGCCCTTAAAAGGACTGCTATAAAGTGCTCTCCCTAAGCTGTCTAACGCTGTGTATGCAGCGCATACAGCTGTATCGGCTATAGGACTCAGGAAGACGGAGCTGCGACAGTGATGTCTGACACCAAAGACGCAGAAGGCAGATAATGGCGTCCGTGAAGAAAATGTCCGGTTTTATAATGCAGGGACATGTGACATGCAGATCCTATCACACATGCCGTTGCTTCTCTGGCTCAAAGTCCACTTAGCTGTGTGTGTGTCTGGGATTGGCTGACATGCTGGCCCGCCCCACAAGACGCGCGCACTTAGGGAAGGAAGACAAGAAAAAAAAAAAAAAAAAATGGCGATCGCCATTATAGAAACAGCAGTGATCTGAAGGCGCTGTTCACGCACACTATACACTGAAATGTGATAATAGTTTGATTCACAGAGTGACTTACACTATTACAGCAGAAACCAAGCTATGATTTAGCTGTTTTTTGGCTGCTAGAACCGTTCTCGAACGTTTCTAGAACTACCGAGCTTTTGCAAAAAGCTCGAGTTCTAGTTCGATCTAGAACATGCCCCAAAATCACTCGAGCCGCGAACTGGAGAACCACGAACCACGAACCGCGCTCAACTCTAGTCATGAAGTCGGGGCCTGCCGCCATGTCCTCCCAGACAGAAACCAGCCTGGTTCCGAGTGCCCCCAATGGCCCTGGTAGGTATGTCACAGTTATTTGTGGAATACATGTGTTTTTAGTGTTTCTGCTGCTAAAAAATGTACTAAAATGCATATGCTTTTTTACCTGTGGATGAGGTGTACCGCCCCAGCATCAGCAGCCGAGACTGCTTGGATTTGGATCTGCGGTGGCTCGAGGGGTCTCTGGACCCGGGAGGGGTCGCGCGGTCACTCGAAATAAAAGGGGGGTATTTACAGGGGATTTTGTGTTTAGAGTTTGTGACGCCACCTATGATGTGTGGTAAGGTGGAGTACCACCGCTGCTGTTGGGAGCGCCCAGTGGTGATCGAATGGCAGCCAGGTTTTTAACCCCTCCGTGGATAGGGGGATAAGGCCCCGGGGCTCGGTGTTGATGAGAGGGGGATGCTGTTGGGGAGGAAAGGGTCACTGCGTACTCACTCAGTCTAATAACGCTGACACCGACAACTTGTAAAACGAAATTCTGAGCACCGCTGCAGCAGGGAGGGAGCACGCCTGGATCCCGTGCCCGATGGTGTTGCTTGTTAGCCCATGACCTTTCCCTTGGCACCTTCTTTACTGGTTGGCCCCTGTAGTATAGAACTAGTTGGGTCTTGCTTACCCGTATGGCTAACGGAGTGAGTTTGCTCTCAGGGTTCACGCTTGGGATTTTCTGGACTGTGTATTGGAAAAGTCCTATCTCCCTCGTTGCGCTAGTACCCCGATTTTGGAGCAGGTGGAGAACGAATCTAAGACTTTGCCCTCGTCGAGTAAATTACCAGGACACTTGAAAATACTTCCCGGTCTAGGGTCCACGTACGCCGTTGTTCCCTGGCCCCAGCCCGGAGATGGCTCAAGGCTGCCGGCTGCCCTCCTCTGCACTTCCGTGCCCCTTGGCATGATCCTCTGTGACCGGGGTTCCAGCTCCTACCAGGCCCAGACCAACGTCTGCCACCTAGTATTAACAGTGAGCCCAGCTCCTGACCTCTCCACTTGAAAGTCACCACACAACTGACTGACTGTTTCCTGACACTCCTGAGTCCGGACCCTCCCAAATTCGCCCCCCCTGTGGGCGGCCATATTCCCTTCAAGCTGTCATTGGTGTTTCTGGTGGGTGTGGTGCAGACTGTTTCTAGGATTTTAATTAGCTTGTTCTCAGTAACACCGAAGGTTAGGGACCCGTAACCAAGGAGGAGATGGATATCATGCAGAAGAGCAGATTGCAGAATATCCTGTGACGACCTGATAGGCTAGGGCGTCACATTACCCCTTGGTTAAACGTAACTCGTCCACGAGCTACAGGACAGCAGAGGTTTATTATTGGTTTTTTTTTCAAAACTGTAGAAAGGGGTAGTAAAAAGGGTTAACATTTTTATTTGCAATTTTCAGTCCTCGCAGCGGAGGCACTTTTCTTAAACGTTACTAAACATAGTCAAGAGTTCATCGCCCAACGGTGGGACGCTACCGGTTTTAGTGGTAACGAAGGCTCAACCTGCTC
>NW_027444644.1:0-19678 GCF_048569485.1 Anomaloglossus baeobatrachus | reverse complement strand
TAGCTCTCGGGTGTTGTGTATCTGGGGATTGGCAGCGCTGCTCTTCTGTTAGTGTGGCGCCCCAGGACCTGGTCGCCACAACAGCATTGCCCTCCCAAAAGGGTTAATGCTGAGCCTGGAGGTAATTGGGAGATCTATTGGCCAGTAAGTTAACACTCAACACAGTTCTCCCTCCGGCCAGCAGGGGGAGCTCTGAACCTGGAACTTCAGGGAGCATTCCTTAAGTCTGGCTGGAAGGAGGAAGTGTTAGTTAGTCTGGAGACAGGAGTGAAAGAGTGCAGACGCAGAGTAGTGCTGCCTTGTGAAACTGGGGCCTAGAGCTGGGATAGCTTGGCCCAGTGAAGCAAGGGGAGCAGAGAGGCACAGCAGAGACTCGGACATCGGAGTCTGTGGTTGCCAGGGCATAAAATCCATCCCTGGTAGCTGAATCCGGAGGGCAGGAGAGCTGCAAGCCCCCTGTCCCAGAAGCAATCTGAAGGTACAACTGCATCCCAAGGGCCTGGTGTGGACTCCAGCAGAGAAGCACCAGAGAGGGCCTGCGCAGTCTACCACACAGAAGAGGGGACGAACAACAAGTCCCAGCAGCAAGAGGGCAATTGCGAACCCAAAGTGCAGTGTCCTAAAACAGCAGAGAAAGATTAAGGAGTAGGCCTCATACTCAACTGGCCAAAGATCACCCCAGGCACTTCCAGGCCGGCCGGATCATCTATACCATCTGTGACGGTCTCCCTGGACTAAGTTTCTGCCGAGTAAAAGAGGAGAAGGTAAAGAGACTACTGTTTGTGCCTGTTTCTTTCATTGCTTGTCGGCCCTGCACCGTGTTAGTCACGCAGCACCATAGACTTCCACAAGCACCAACTGTGCCCCGGGCATTGCTCCACCTGTGGGGAGCAGTACCAACATTGCTGCCATAACATCATCCCGGTGGCCTCACACAGCAGCGGTGGCTTAATAGCCGCATACCACAGGTGGCGTCACGAACACAAACATTAAAGTCATCAGCCACATATTCAACTGACACCCACCAGGGCCACGGAGCCGGGCCCAGCCACCACTGACTACCACCGGACTAGTCCGGCCCGGCACCGGGTGTCCCATAGCCCTGGGGTGGGCGAGTCAACTTTTGGCGTCACGAACAGGATTTCGTGCCCGGTCACACCGGGTACTGTGCGCCTGAAGAACTGTGTAAAAGACTGTGTACTGGTTGTAAATTGCCGCCGCCATTAGCCGCGCCGAGCGCAGGAAGAAGGGGGGCGTGCCTGACAAAGAGCGCGAAGGGAGCGCGCCATCAGAGCAGAGCGCTGTTAACCCCGCGCGACCCGGAAGAAAATTTGAAAAGTGAACGGAGCCTGGTAAGGTTCACTAAGGGGGAGGAAGATGTCCGACTCCGAGGGAGAGCAGGTGGCTGCCATCGCCCAGGCCGCCGCAGCACCGGCCGAAGTAGTCCCAGTCGCCGTCGCCCCAGCCCCCACTGTAGCGCCGGTAATGCCGATCACCATGCCGTACATACCGGGAGCAGAATGGCTGCCGCAGTACTCCGGGGAGTCCCATACCTTGAGTGACTTCAGAGAAAGCCTGCACAGCTTGTTCCGGGTGTATCCTCTGACTGAGAGCCAGAAGGTGGGCATAGTAATGGGACAGCTAGCCGGCGCAGCCCAGCGTGAAGCGAAGTCCTGGCCTGATACAGATAAAGGGACAGCAGCCCAGATACTGGCCAAACTAAAGAGCACTTTTGACACCCGCACCGCAGCAGAGATAAAGATGAGATTCTTTGGGTGCAAGCAACGGGCCACAGACAGCATAAGGGACTATGCCTTAAACTTGCAGGAGGCCCTGAAAGCAGTTAAACAGGTGGACCCAGAGAGTGTGCGTGAAGAAGACAAACTCCTAACCGAGCAGTTCATAGAGGGGCTCCTGTCAGATGCCCACAGGACCCAGCTGCGTATCATGGTCCTGCAGAACCCTGCTCTGGACTTTGCAAAGTTTAAGGACCAGGCCATCAGGGTACTGAGAGAATCTACACCGAATGACCCAGTACCCCTCCGGCCTCTTGCTATCACGTACCCCGGGGTGGTGCCTGCAACACGAGCCACTGCAGGGGCTGAGGCGCAGTCCCTGGATAAGGATCCCACGGCAGAGCTCAGACAGCAGTTCCAGGAGCTGACCAAGACTGTGGCTGCCCTTGCCAAGACCGTGCAGTCTCTACAAATGACCCCCTCGCCTGCAAAAATCGAGTTGGCCTCCAGCCCAGAAGACGTCCCATGGATGCGACAGAGGAGGATTCCGCCGACCCGAGGCAGAGACACAGACCGGTATGATTCAACAGGACAACCGATCTGCCGCCACTGCAACCAGGCGGGCCACATTGCACGACGCTGTCCTTTAAACGGGCTGAGCCTGGGGCCAGGAGCCAACCCCCAGGTGTGAGGAAGCCCGGCTCAACCCCCAGCCGCAGCAAGTATGTGGGAGGACGACCGGTCCTTCCTATTGTGCTGGATGGGATCCCTTTGAATGCCCTCCTGGATACGGGGTCCCAGGTAACAACCATCCCCCACAAACTGTACAAAAGATATTGGGCTGATTCAGACATTGACCATGGCCCAGATGATGATTTAACGATTGTGGCCAGTAATGGTCAGCCCTTACCTCAAATTGGGTACAAAGAAGTAACCATTAAAGTGGGGCGGGTGGAATTGCCATGTCAGGGGATGATAATTGTAGATATTGATCGCAAAGAATCTGACCCACTGCTAACCCTTGGTACAAATGTGATAGAAAATTGTATTGCCGAAGTGATAATTTTGTTGCAACAGGCGTCTGAAACTGCCAGCTCCGGGCAGCAGCGTGTCCTACAGAGGGAGATCAGAGCCCTGATGAGGAGGCAGCAAGTAGAGCTAGCCGGAGGAGAAATTGGCAGTGTGAGGGTAAGTGACCCCCTCCCCATTGTAATACCCCCAAGAAGTGACATGTTGATATGGTGTCGGGCAGCAATAGGCCTCAAGGGTCAGGATTACCATGCCTTGGTAGAACCAGTGTATTCAGACAGTAGGCCTGGAGTCCTGATAGCCAGAGGGGTAGCGGACGTCCGCAAGGGGAGAGTGCCCGTCCGTGTCCTGAATTGTGGGGAGGAGGAGGCCAAATTGCCCCGGTACGCCACTGTAGCAAAACTGTACACTGTCAGTAACAATACCATTAAAGCAGTGGAACCCTTGATCCCGTCCGACCAGGCGGAAGACAATGGCTCCAAGGGGCAGCCGGAAGACTGGTGCCAAAAATTACATGTAGGCACCGACTCCACCCCCTCGCACCAAAAGCATGGGGTTTACCGGGTGGTACAGGAGTATGAGCGGGTCTTCAGCAAACACCCCCTAGATTTTGGGCAGGTGAAAGGGGTTAAACATCAAATCCCCACGGGTGATCATCATCCCATTAAAGAGAGATACCGCCCTGTACCCCCCGCACAGTATCAGTGTGCCAAGGAAATGTTACGGGAAATGAAGGAGGCTGGGGTTATCAGAGATAGTTGTAGCCCCTGGGCAGCTCCACTAGTGCTCGTAAAGAAAAAAGATGGTACAATGAGAATGTGTGTAGATTACAGGCAAATTAACCGCATTACACATAAAGATGCTTATCCACTGCCCAGAATAGAGGAGTCACTAACAGCCTTAAAGTCAGCTAACTATTTCTCCACCTTGGATCTCACCAGTGGGTATTGGCAGGTTCCCGTGGCAGAGGCAGACAAAGAGAAGACTGCATTCACGACACCAATGGGTCTCTGTGAGTTCAACTGTATGCCATTCGGGCTCTGCAACGCCCCAGGGACATTCCAAAGGTTGATGGAGTGCTGCTTGGGCCATCACAACTTTGAAACCGTGCTGTTGTACCTGGATGACGTAATAGTCTACTCCAAGACTTATGAGGACCACCTGAAGCACTTAGCAGAAGTGTTTGAATCCTTGTCGAAATATGGCCTGAAGATCAAGCCGTCCAAATGTCACCTCTTGAAGCCAAAGGTACAGTACCTGGGTCATGTGGTCAGCGCAGAAGGTGTGGCACCTGATCCGGAGAAAGTCACTGTAATCAAGGACTGGCCAAGACCCACCACAGTGAAGGAGGTGCGGCAGTTCCTTGGACTGGTGGGCTACTACCGAAGGTTCATTGATGGTTTCACCAAGATAGCAGCGCCCCTTCAAGATCTCCTGGTGGGCCAGCCAAAGCAGGCTAAGAAGCAGAGCCCTCCATTTGAATGGAGCAGCCAACTGGAAACATCCTTTGTCCGGCTGAAAGGGGCTCTCACGGGAGAAGAAATTCTGGCCTACCCTGACTACAGCCAACCGTTTGTACTGTATACAGACGCCAGCAACGTGGGACTGGGAGCAGTTCTGTCCCAGGTACAGGGAGGCAGAGAGAGGGTGATAGCGTACGCCAGTAGGAAGCTTCGGCCCACAGAAAGGAATCCAGAAAACTACAGTTCCTTCAAGCTGGAGTTCCTCGCTATTGTTTGGGCAGTGACTGAACGCTTCAAGCACTATCTGGCATCGGCCAAGTTCACCATCTTCACGGACAACAATCCGTTGACACACCTGGCAACAGCCAAGTTAGGTGCGATGGAACAGCGATGGATGGCCCGGCTGTCTAACTTTGACTTTACCATCAAGTATCGGGCTGGCAAGAAGAATAACAATGCTGATGCGCTGTCCAGAATGCCTCACTTGCCCGAGTCTGGAGAAGACATGGATGAACTCGAAGAGATAGAGTTACCGGCTTTCCATCACCAAGGTGTGTCCCAGTGTGAGCATGCTGTAGGAGTGAAGCGCTCAAGCCAGCACGGGGTCTCGGTCAACCCCTTACTCCACCATAATTGGGAAGAAACACAGAACGGTGACCCGGCCGTGCGATTGGTCAAAGAGAAGCTAGCGCAAGCTGAGACCCATCTTGGCCCAGACGCTCCAGAGGAAGCCCAGCAGCTGTGGAAGGAGAGGGGACGACTGTTCACCTACCAAGGCAAGCTCTGCAAGAGATATGTCAACTATCGAACAAATGAACTTGTCTGGCAGATAGTGGTTCCGCAGAGAGATGCTCCAATGGTCCTAGCAGCATATCATGATAACGCAGGACACTTCGGGTGGAAGAAGTTGGAAGCCCTACTCCGTGATCGGTTCTATTGGGTGCACATGAGAAAGATGATCGAGAAGTGGTGCCGAGACTGTGGCCCGTGTAACCTGAGGCGGAAAGACGATGCCAGCCAAAGGTCTCCCCTACAGCCAATTGTCACAAAGCAGCCCCTGGAGTTGGTGGCCCTGGACCACGTGAAGTTAACACCAAGCCTGTCAGGCTATGTGTACGCCCTCACCATTGTGGACCATTACTCTCGTTTCCTGGTAGTAGTGCCTGTGAAGGACCAGACAGCCAGGACAGCAGCTAGAGCGTTCCAGGCATCCTTTTGTCGACCTCACGGCTATCCGGAAAGGGTACTGACTGATCAGGGTCCTGCATTCGAGGCTGAAGTGTTCCAAGAGTTCTGTAACATGTACGGTTGTAAGAAAATCCGAACCACACCGTACCACCCCCAAACCAATGGACTGTGCGAGAAAATGAACCATGTGGTTATTGATATGCTGAAGACCCTACCGCTGGAGGAAAGGAACCAATGGCCAGAAAAGTTGCCAGATCTGGTAGACCTGTACAACCACATCCCAGTGAATTCGACCAACTGCAGCCCCGCTTACCTGATGCGAGCCAGACCAGGCAAGTTGCCTGTAGACTTTGAGATGGGGACTGTGTCGCCTGAGGCGGTTCAAGAAATAGAGGATTGGGATACAGAACGGCAGCAGCGGTACCGTAAGGTCCAGGAGTGCGTAGAGAGGAGCCTGTCTCAAGCAAGAACGAGGCAAGAACAGCATTACAATCAAACAGCCCCAGCAACTCCCTTAGCACCTGGAGAACAAGTCCTCAAGAAGAAGCGGAAGACGCATAAATTGGATGATCAGTGGGAAAACGAGCCCTACACCATTATCCCCTCCAACTTTGACAATAGTAAGGTATGCCTCATAAGCAAAGATGAAGGCAAGACCTATCAAGCAATTTCCCGAGACCGCCTGAAAGCGTGCCCTGAACGGTGCAGAATCCAAAGAGAAATGGAAGGAGTACAAGGAAGTCCCCAAAGTCAAGAGAAAGGAGGGGAGATGATTCAAACCATCCTTGGAAAGTTCCCCAAAACTTGGACCCGAATAAACAATGCCATAGTGGTACCAGTTTTGACGTTTCCGCAGTTGGTCGAGCCAGAAACAGAAAAGGTTCCGGATCCACCTAAAGAATCGTCCGCTCCGGCACGAGATGACACACCAGCAGTGGAGCAGGAGGATCAACCCCCTGTCAGTGGTGAACCTGTCATACCCTTGGCGACTCCTAGATCACAAAGGCAACCATCACGCTTACCTATGGGGGTTAGGCCCACCTGTAGTGCTGAGATAGAAGACGCACCACGTAGTCAGGGGCAAACACCAGAGCTACGTAGGTCCCAGCGCAGCACTCGGGGACAACCCCCTCTAAGGTATAGGGAGTCAACTGTATAAGGGAAAGAGTACTTATTAGGATGTAAATAGTTATGCAAAATGTATGCCATGTTGTGTACAAAATGTTTTCTTTTTCTTTGATTGCGAAAATGGACAATTGGGCCACTGGACTATGGGTGGCCAACACCTAAATTGTTCATAGTTAGCACCAGTGTCCTCAACACCCCTGAAGAAAAACCCGTCCGGCGTGCATAGAGTGGGGTCATCAATGCTCTGACGCACGCCCAGAGCCTACGTTGGGGGTTTGAACGCGGCGGGTCCCCCATGGAGCAGTGTAATGGACACCCGGCAGGGAGCCACACTGGACTCTTATAGTAATGTTTAAGGTTGTAACGTTAAAGTAATTGCGCCTCCCATAATGGGATGAAATGTTCTAACATGTCATGTTTGTCTCTACAGTCCGGGAGTACTGAATTTAACTAAGGGGGAGTGTGGCGCCCCAGGACCTGGTCGCCACAACAGCATTGCCCTCCCAAAAGGGTTAATGCTGAGCCTGGAGGTAATTGGGAGATCTATTGGCCAGTAAGTTAACACTCAACACAGTTCTCCCTCCGGCCAGCAGGGGGAGCTCTGAACCTGGAACTTCAGGGAGCATTCCTTAAGTCTGGCTGGAAGGAGGAAGTGTTGGTTAGTCTGGACACAGGAGTGAAAGAGTGCAGATGCAGAGTAGTGCTGCCTTGTAAACTGGGGCCTAGAGCTGGGATAGCTTGGCCCAGTGAAGCAAGGGGAGCAGAGAGGCACAGCAGAGACTCGGACATCGGAGTCTGTAGTTGCCAGGGCATAAAATCCATCCCTGGTAGCTGAATCCGGAGGGCAGGAGAGCTGTAAGCCCCCTGGCCCAGAAGCAATCTGAAGGTACAGCTGCATCCCAAGGGCCTGGTGTGGACTCCAGCAGAGAAGCACCAGAGAGGGCCTGCGCAGTCTACCACACAGAAGAGGGGACGAACAACAAGTCCCAGCAGCAAGAGGGCAATTGCGAACCCAAAGTGCAGTGTCCTAAAACAGCAGAGAAAGATTAAGGAGTAGGCCTCATACTCAACTGGCCAAAGATCACCCCAGGCACTTCCAGGCCGGCCGGATCATCTATACCATCTGTGACGGTCTCCCTGGACTAAGTTTCTGCCGAGTAAAAGAGGAGAAGGTAAAGAGACTACTGTTTGTGCCTGTTTCTTTCATTGCTTGTCGGCCCTGCACCGTGTTAGTCACGCAGCACCATAGACTTCCACAAGCACCAACTGTGCCCCGGGCATTGCTCCACCTGTGGGGAGCAGTACCAACATTGCTGCCATAACATCATCCCGGTGGCCTCACACAGCAGCGGTGGCTTAATAGCCGCATACCACAGGTGGCGTCACGAACACAAACATTAAAGTCATCAGCCACATATTCAACTGACACCCACCAGGGCCACGGAGCCGGGCCCAGCCACCACTGACTACCACCGGACTAGTCCGGCCCGGCACCGGGTGTCCCATAGCCCTGGGGTGGGCGAGTCATTAGCTCTCGGGTGTTCTGTATCTGGGGATTGGCAGCGCTGCTCTTCTCTTAGCTCTCGGGTGTTCTGTATCTGGGGATTGGCAGCGCTGCTCTTCTGTTAGCTCTCGGGTGTTCTGTATCTGGGGATTGGCAGCGCTGCTCTTCTGTTAGCTCTCGGGTGTTGTGTATCTGGGGATTGGCAGCGCTGCTCTTCTGTTAGCTCTTGGGTGTTGTGTATCTGGGGATTGGCAGCGCTGCTCTTCTGTTAGCTCTCGGGTGTTGTGTATCTGGGGATTGGCAGCGCTGCTCTTCTGTTAGTTCTCGGGTGTTCTGTATCTGGGGATTGGCAGCGCTGGTCTTCTGTTAGTTCTCGGGTGTTGTGTATCTGGGGATTGGCAGCGCTGCTCTTCTGTTAGTTCTCCGGTGCTCTGTATCTGGGGATTGGCAGCGCTGCTCTTCTGTTAGCTCTCGGGTGTTGTGTATCTGGGGATTGGCAGCGCTGCTCTTCTGTTAGTTCTCCGGTGCTCTGTATCTGGGGATTGGCAGCGCTGCTCTTCTGTTAGCTCTCGGGTGTTGTGTATCTGGGGATTGGCAGTGCTGCTCTTCTGTTAGTTCTCGGGTGTTCTGTATCTGGGGTTTATCAGCGCTGCTCTTCTGTTAGTTCTCGGGTGTTGTGTATCTGGGGATTGGCAGCGCTGCTCTTCTGTTAGTTCTCGGGTGTTGTGTATCTGGGGATTGGCAGCGCTGCTCTTCTGTTAGCTCTCGGGTGTTGTGTATCTGGGGATTGGCAGCGCTGCTCTTCTGTTAGCTCTCGGGTGTTGTGTATCTGGGGATTGGCAGCGCTGCTCTTCTGTTAGCTCTCGGGTGTTCTGTATCTGGGGATTGGCAGCGCTGCTTTTCTGTTAGTTCTCGGGTGTTCTGTATCTGGGGATTCGCAGCGCTGCTCTTCTGTTAGCTCTCGGGTGTTCTGTATCTGGGGATTGGCAGCGCTGCTCTTCTGTTAGTTCTCGGGTGTTGTGTATCTGGGGATTGGCAGCGCTGCTCTTCTGTTAGCTCTCGGGTGTTGTGTATCTGGGGATTGGCAGCGCTGCTCTTCTGTTAGCTCTCGGGTGTTCTGTATCTGGGGATTGGCAGCGCTGCTCTTCTGTTAGTTCTCGGGTGTTGTGTATGTGGGGATTGGCAGCGCTGCTCTTCTGTTAGCTCTCGGGTGTTCTGTATCTGGGGATTGGCAGCGCTGCTCTTCTGTTAGCTCTCGGGTGTTCTGTATCTGGGGATTGGCAGCACTGCTCTTCTGTTAGCTCTCGGGTGTTCTGTATCTGGGGATTGGCAGCGCTGCTCTTCTGTTAGTTCTCGGGTGTTGTGTATCTGGGGATTGGCAGCGCTGCTCTTCTGTTAGCTCTCGGGTGTTCTGTATCTGGGGATTGGCAGCGCTGCTCTTCTGTTAGCTCTCGGGTGTTGTGTATCTGGGGATTGGCAGCGCTGCTCTTCTGTTAGCTCTCGGGTGTTGTGTATCTGGGGATTGGCAGCGCTGCTCTTCTGTTAGTTCTCGGGTGTTCTGTATCTGGGGATTGGCAGCGCTGCTCTTCTGTTACTTCTCGGGTGTTCTGTATCTGGGGATTGGCAGCGCTGCTCTTCTGTTAGCTCTCGGGTGTTCTGTATCTAGGGATTGGCAGCGCTGCTCTTCTGTTAGCTCTCGGGTGTTGTGTATCTGGGGATTGGCAGCGCTGCTCTTCTGTTAGCTCTCGGGTGTTCTGTATCTGGGGATTGGCAGCGCTGCTCTTCTGTTAGTTCTCGGGTGTTGTGTATCTGGGGATTGGCAGCGCTGCTCTTCTGTTAACTCTCGGGTGTTGTGTATCTGGGGATTGGCAGCGCTGCTCTTCTGTTAGTTCTCGGGTGTTCTGTATCTGGGGATTGGCAGCGCTGCTCTTCTGTTAGTTCTCGGGTGTTGTGTATCTGGGGATTGGCAGCGCTGCTCTTCTGTTAGTTCTCGGGTGTTGTGTATCTGGGGATTGGCAGCGCTGCTCTTCTGTTAGTTCTCGGGTGTTGTGTATCTGGGGATTGGCAGCGCTGCTCTTCTGTTAGTTCTCGGGTGTTGTGTATCTGGGGATTGGCAGTGCTGCTCTTCTGTTAGTTCTCGGGTGTTCTGTATCTGGGGATTGGCAGCGCTGCTCTTCTGTTAGCTCTCGGGTGTTCTGTATCTGGGGATTGGCAGCGCTGATCTTCTGTTAGCTCTCGGGTGTTCTGTATCTGGGGATTGGCAGTGCTGCTCTTCTGTTAGTTCTCGGGTGTTCTGTATCTGGGGATTGGCAGCGCTGCTCTTCTGTTAGTTCTCGGGTGTTGTGTATCTGGGGATTGGCAGCGCTGCTCTTCTGTTAGTTCTCGGGTGTTGTGTATCTGGGGATTGGCAGCGCTGCTCTTCTGTTAGCTCTCGGGTGTTGTGTATATGGGGATTGGCAGCGCTGCTCTTCTGTTAGCTCTCGGGTGCTCTGTATCTTGGGATTGGCAGCGCTGCTCTTCTGTTAGTTCTCGGGTGTTCTGTATCTGGGGATTGGCAGCGCTGCTCTTCTGTTAGTTCTCGGGTGTTGTGTATCTGGGGATTGGCAGCGCTGCTCTTCTGTTAGTTCTCGGGTGTTCTGTATCTGGGGATTGGCAGCGCTGCTCTTCTGTTAGTTCTCGGGTGTTGTGTATCTGGGGATTGGCAGCGCTGCTCTTCTGTTAGTTCTCGGGTGTTCTGTATCTGGGGATTGGCAGCGCTGCTCTTCTGTTAGCTCTCGGGTGTTCTGTATCTGGGGATTGGCAGCGCTGCTCTTCTGTTAGTTCTCGGGTGTTCTGTATCTGGGGATTGGCAGCGCTGCTCTTCTGTTAGTTCTCGGGTGTTCTGTATCTGGGGATTGGCAGCGCTGCTCTTCTGTTAGTTCTCGGGTGTTGTGTATCTGGGGATTGGCAGCGCTGCTCTTCTGTTAGTTCTCGGGTGTTGTGTATCTGGGGATTGGCAGCGTTGCTCTTCTGTTAGTTCTCGGGTGTTCTGTATCTGGGGATTGGCAGCGCTGCTCTTCTGTTAGTTCTCGGGTGTTGTGTATCTGGGGATTGGCAGCGCTGCTCTTCTGTTAGTTCTCGGGTGTTCTGTATCTTGGGATTGGCAGCGCTGCTCTTCTGTTAGCTCTCGGGTGTTGTGTATCCGGGGATTGGCAGCGCTGCTCTTCTGTTAGTTCTCGGGTGTTGTGTATCTGGGGATTGGCAGTGCTGCTCTTCTGTTAGTTCTCGGGTGTTCTGTATCTGGGGATTGGCAGCGCTGCTCTTCTGTTAGCTCTCGGGTGTTCTGTATCTGGGGATTGGCAGCGCTGCTCTTCTGTTAGCTCTCGGGTGTTGTGTACCTGGGGATTGGCAGCGCTGCTCTTCTGTTAGCTATCGGGTGTTGTGTACCTGGGGATTGGCAGCGCTGCTCTTCTGTTAGCTCTCGGGTGTTCTGTATCTGGGGATTGGCAGCGCTGCTCTTCTGTTAGCTCTCGGGTGTTGTGTATCTGGGGATTGGCAGCGCTGCTCTTCTGTTAGTTCTCGGGTGTTCTGTATCTGGGGATTGGCAGCGCTGTTCTTCTGTTAGCTCTCGGGTGTTCTGTATCTGGGGATTGGCAGCGCTGCTCTTCTGTTAGTTCTCGGGTGTTCTGTATCTGGGGATTGGCAGCGCTGCTCTTCTGTTAGTTCTCGGGTGTTCTGTATCTGGGGATTGGCAGCGCTGCTCTTCTGTTAGTTCTCGGGTGTTCTGTATCTGGGGATTGGCAGCGCTGCTCTTCTGTTAGTTCTCGGGTGTTGTGTATCTGGGGATTGGCAGTGCTGCTTTTCTGTTAGTTCTCGGGTGTTGTGTATCTGGGGATTGGCAGTGCTGCTCTTCTGTTAGCTCTCGGGTGTTCTGTATCTGGGGATTGGCAGCGCTGCTCTTCTGTTAGTTCTCGGGTGTTCTGTATCTGGGGATTGGCAGCGCTGCTCTTCTGTTAGTTCTCGGGTGTTCTGTATCTGGGGATTGGCAGCGCTGCTCTTCTGTTAGTTCTCGGGTGTTCTGAATCTGGGGATTGGCAGCGCTGCTCTTCTGTTAGCTCTCGGGTGTTCTGTATCTGGGGATTGGCAGTGCTGCTCTTCTGTTAGCTCTCGGGTGTTCTGTATCTGGGGATTGGCAGCGCTGCTCTTCTGTTAGTTCTCGGGTGTTCTGTATCTGGGGATTGGCAGTGCTGCTCTTCTGTTAGTTCTCGGGTGTTCTGTATCTGGGGATTGGGAGCGCTGCTCTTCTGTTAGCTCTCGGGTGTTGTGTATCTGGGGATTGGCAGCGCTGCTCTTCTGTTAGTTCTCGGGTGTTGTGTATCTGGGGATTGGCAGCGCTGCTCTTCTGTTAGCTCTCGGGTGTTGTGTATCTGGGGATTGGCAGCGCTGCTCTTCTGTTAGTTCTCGGGTGTTCTGTATCTGGGGATTGGCAGTGCTGCTCTTCTGTTAGTTCTCGGGTGTTCTGTATCTGGGGATTGGCAGCGCTGCTCTTCTGTTAGCTCTTGGGTGTTCTGTATCTGGGGATTGGCAGCGCTGCTCTTCTGTTAGCTCTCGGGTGTTCTGTATCTGGGGATTGGCAGTGCTGCTCTTCTGTTAGCTCTCGGGTGTTCTGTATCTGGGGATTGGCAGCGCTGCTCTTCTGTTAGTTCTCGGGTGTTCTGAATCTGGGGATTGGCAGCGCTGCTCTTCTGTTAGCTCTCGGGTGTTCTGTATCTGGGGATTGGCAGTGCTGCTCTTCTGTTAGCTCTCGGGTGTTCTGTATCTGGGGATTGGCAGCGCTGCTCTTCTGTTAGTTCTCGGGTGTTCTGTATCTGGGGATTGGCAGTGCTGCTCTTCTGTTAGCTCTCGGGTGTTCTGTATCTGGGGATTGGCAGCGCTGCTCTTCTGTTAGTTCTCGGGTGTTGTGTATCTTGGGATTGGCAGCGCTGCTCTTCTGTTAGCTCTCGGGTGTTGTGTATCTGGGGATTTGCAGCGCTGCTCTTCTGTTAGCTCTCGGGTGTTCTGTATCTGGGGATTGGCAGCGCTGCTCTTCTGTTAGTTCTCGGGTGTTGTGTATCTGGGGATTGGCAGCGCTGCTCTTCTGTTAGCTCTCGGGTGTTGTGTGTCTGGGGATTGGCAGCGCTGCTCTTCTGTTAGCTCTCGGGTGTTCTGTATCTGGGGATTGGCAGCGCTGCTCTTCTGTTAGTTCTCGGGTGTTCTGTATCTGGGGTTTATCAGCGCTGCTCTTCTGTTAGTTCTCGGGTGTTGTGTGTCTGGGGATTGGCAGCGCTGCTCTTCTGTTAGTTCTCGGGTGTTCTGTATCTGGGGATTGGCAGCGCTGCTCTTCTGTTAGTTCTCGGGTGTTCTGTATCTGGGGATTGGCAGCGCTGCTCTTCTGTTAGTTCTCGGGTGTTGTGTATCTGGGGATTGGCAGCGCTGCTCTTCTGTTAGCTCTCGGGTGTTCTGTATCTGGGGATTGGCAGCGCTGCTCTTCTGTTAGCTCTCGGGTGTTCTGTGTCTGGGGATTGGCAGCGCTGCTCTTCTGTTAGCTCTCGGGTGTTCTGTATCTGGGGATTGGCAGCGCTGCTCTTCTGTTAGTTCTCGGGTGTTGTGTATCTGGGGATTGGCAGTGCTGCTCTTCTGTTAGTTCTCGGGTGTTGTGTATCTGGGGATTGGCAGCGCTGCTCTTCTGTTAGCTCTCGGGTGTTCTGTGTCTGGGGATTGGCAGCGCTGCTCTTCTGTTAGCTCTCGGGTGTTCTGTGTCTGGGGATTGGCAGCGCTGCTCTTCTGTTAGCTCTCGGGTGTTCTGTATCTGGGGATTGGCAGCGCTGCTCTTCTGTTAGTTCTCGGATGTTGTGTATCTGGGGATTGGCAGTGCTGCTCTTTTGTTAGCTCTCGGGTGTTGTGTATCTGGGGATTGGCAGTGCTGCTCTTCTGTTAGCTCTCGGGTGTTCTGTATCTGGGGATTGGCAGCGCTGCTCTTCTGTTAGTTCTCGGGTGTTCTGTATCTGAGGATTGGCAGCGCTGCTCTTCTGTTAGTTCTCGGGTGTTGTGTATCTGGGGATTGGCAGCGCTGCTCTTCTGTTAGCTCTCGGGTGTCCTGTATCTGGGGATTGGCAGCGCTGCTCTTCTGTTAGTTCTCGGATGTTGTGTATCTGGGGATTGGCAGTGCTGCTCTTCTGTTAGTTCTCGGGTGTTCTGTATCTGGGGATTGGCAGCGCTGCTCTTCTGTTAGTTCTCGGGTGTTCTGTATCTGGGGATTGGCAGCGCTGCTCTTCTGTTAGTTCTCGGGTGTTCTGTATCTGGGGATTGGCAGTGCTGCTCTTCTGTTAGCTCTCGGGTGCTCTGTATCTGGGGATTGGCAGCGCTGCTCTTCTGTTAGTTCTCGGGTGTTCTGTATCTGGGGATTGGCAGCGCTGCTCTTCTGTTAGCTCTCGGGTGTTCTGTATCTGGGGATTGGCAGCGCTGCTCTTCTGTTAGCTCTCGGGTGTTCTGTATCTGGGGATTGGCAGCGCTGCTCTTCTGTTAGTTCTCGGGTGTTCTGTATCTGGGATTGGCAGCGCTGCTCTTCTGTTAACTCTTAGGTGTCAGGACTTTTAATCCCCTGGTATAGAGTGTTAAGTTGCACACCTGAAATGTGCACATAGTAATGCTCCAGTCACATCCAGAGCTGCAGCGATTTTTCTCCAGACTTCATCATACAGATAAGGATAATCATCATCCTGGCGGCCTCCTTTTTGTGTTTGAACATCCGGTTTAAAACACTCTTTAAAGTGTTTGTGCAATATTGGACGGGGTGTGAACGCCCCACATGACCTGGAGACAATCAGCAGGTAGGACTGTGGGTAGTTAGTGGGTGCCCAGTCACTTGCTTATTATCGGACCTATTTACACCTAGCGGGAAGAAACCCTTCCCCATATTGACCAATCAGATTTCTGTCCAAAGTCCTTTGAGGAATGAGCCCTGTAATGTGATTGGTTGTTACTGGCCCCGGTGTGATTGGTTGTTACTGGCCCCGGTGTGATTGGTTGTTACTGGCCCCGGTGTGATTGGTTGTTACTGGCCCCGGTGTTGATGCATGTTTCCCATTATGAGTTTCTTCATCTCCTCATGTACATGAAACATTCTGTAACTTTCTGATAGACTTTGGCCTCATTCTTTAGGCTATGTGCGCACGTTGCGTCGGAGTACCTGCAGTTTATTCTGCACGTTTTCCTTCCCTTGGTTTTTGACCAAATGGCTTTTGACAATTTTTTAGCGCTAAAAACGCATGCGTTTTTACCGCGTTTTTAGTGCGTTTTTAGCGCTTTTTACCTGCGTTTTCACCTGCGTTTCTGCAGATGCGTTTTTGAGATCAAGACACTGAGAAATAAAGTTGAATTAGTCAAAAATAATGAAAAAAGAGAAAAAAAGTATAAAATTAACTTTTAATAAAATTATATGGGAAATTATCATTTTTAATGTAATAATAGTGGTTATGCACATTTTAACAGAAAAATAGCTAAAGTTTATTAATTTTTTACATTTAAATTTTCGGTTATTGTGTGTGTGTAAAGGAACATTAGAACCCATTAATTTTTGCCCAGAAAAGCATGTGTTTTTGGAGCCAAAAACGCAGTGGAAAAGCAGGTAAAAAGCATGAAAAACGCAGGAATTGTGATTTTGGTTGCTTTTTGCCATTTCTCATTGACTCCTATGTTAAGGAAACGCTGCAGAAATGGCAAAAACAACTGACATGCTGCTTCTTTTTCAGCATGGTTTTTGACCACAAATATGCAAATTAAACGCTGCAGAAAAAAAAGCAAAGTGCAGACAGGATTTCTGCTTTTCCCATAGACTTTGCTGGAAATCAAAAACACATGCGTTTTGGCACAAAAACGCTGCTGCCAAAAACGCTGCAGAAACGCGGTAAAAAACGCAACGTGCGAACATAGCCTTAGACTGGCATTTGCCATAATGAAAGGATCGCTGGAGTAAGACGCAGCAGATGCACCAGGAGCTCCGCGGCGTGGATGAGGCGCAGCTGTCGCTCCTCTGCCCGGGGCTGTCATATTTCTGGCACTATGCACTATGGTGGAGCTGCCCGGGGCTGTCATATTTCTGGCACTATGCCCTATGGTGGAGCTGCCCGGGGCTGTCATATTTCTGGCACTATGCCCTATGGTGGAGCTGCCCGGGGCTGGCATATTTCTGGCACTATGCCCTATGGTGGAGCTGCCCGGGGCTGTCATATTTCTGGCACTATGCCCTATGGTGGAGCTGCCCGGGGCTGGCATATTTCTGGCACTATGCCCTATGGTGGAGCTGCCCGGGGCTGGCATATTTCTGGCACTATGCTCTATGGTGGAGCTGCCCGGGGCTGGCATATTTCTGGCACTATGCCCTATGGTGGAGCTGCCCGGGGCTGTCATATTTCTGGCACTATGCACTATGGTGGAGCTGCCCGGGGCTGTCATATTTCTGGCAGTATGCCCTATGGTGGAGATGCCCGGGGCTGTCATATTTCTGGCATTATGCCCTATGGTGGAGCTGCCCGGGGCTGGCATATTTCTGGCATTATGCCCTATGGTGGAGCTGCCCGGGGCTGTCATATTTCTGGCACTATGCACTATGGTGGAGCTGCCCGGGGCTGGCATATTTCTGGCACTATGCCCTATGGTGGAGCTGCCCGGGGCTGGCATATTTCTGGCATTATGCCCTATGGTGGAGCTGCCCGGGGCTGGCATATTTCTGGCACTATGCCCTATGGTGGAGCTGCCCGGGGCTGTCATATTTCTGGCAGTATACCCTATGGTGGAGCTGCCCGGGGCTGGCATATTTCTGGCACTATGCCCTATGGTGGAGCTGCCCGGGGCTGTCATATTTCTGGCACTATGCCCTATGGTGGAGCTGCCCGGGGCTGTCATATTTCTGGCATTATGCCCTATGGTGGAGCTGCCCGGGGCTGTCATATTTCTGGCACTATGCCCTATGGTGGAGCTGCCCGGGGCTGGCATATTTCTGGCACTATGCCCTATGGTGGAGCTGCCCGGGGCTGTCATATTTCTGGCACTATGCCCTATGGTGGAGCTGCCCGGGGCTGGCATATTTCTGGCAGTATGCCCTATGGTGGAGCTGCCCGGGGCTGGCATATTTCTGGCACTATGCCCTATGGTGGAGCTGCCCGGGGCTGGCATATTTCTGGCACTATGCCCTATGGTGGAGCTGCCCGGGGCTGTCATATTTCTGGCACTATGCCCTATGGTGGAGCTGCCCGGGGCTGTCATATTTCTGGCACTATGCCCTATGGTGGAGCTGCCCGGGGCTGTCATATTTCTGGCACTATGCTCTATGGTGGAGCTGCCCGGGGCTGGCATATTTCTGGCACTATGCCCTATGGTGGAGCTGCCCGGGGCTGTCATATTTCTGGCACTATGCCCTATGGTGGAGCTGCCCGGGGCTGGCATATTTCTGGCACTATGCCCTATGGTGGAGCTGCCCGGGGCTGTCATATTTCTGGCACTATGCCCTATGGTGGAGCTGCCCGGGGCTGGCATATTTCTGGCACTATGCCCTATGGTGGAGCTGCCCGGGGCTGTCATATTTCTGGCACTATGCCCTATGGTGGAGCTGCCCGGGGCTGTCATATTTCTGGCACTATGCCCTATGGTGGAGCTGCCCGGGGCTGTCATATTTCTGGCACTATGCCCTATGGTGGAGCTGCCCGGGGCTGGCATATTTCTGGCACTATGCACTATGGTGGAGCTGCCCGGGGCTGGCATATTTCTGGCAGTATGCCCTATGGTGGAGCTGCCCGGGGCTGGCATATTTCTGGCACTATGCCCTATGGTGGAGCTGCCCGGGGCTGGCATATTTCTGGCACTATGCTCTATGGTGGAGCTGCCCGGGGCTGGCATATTTCTGGCACTATGCCCTATGGTGGAGCTGCCCGGGGCTGTCATATTTCTGGCACTATGCCCTATGGTGGAGCTGCCCGGGGCTGTCATATTTCTAGCACTATGCCCTATGGTGGAGCTGCCCGGGGCTGGCATATTTCTGGCACTATGCCCTATGGTGGAGCTGCCCGGGGCTGTCATATTTCTGGCACTATGCCCTATGGTGGAGCTGCCCGGGGCTGGCATATTTCTGGCACTATGCCCTATGGTGGAGCTGCCCGGGGCTGGCATATTTCTGGCACTATGCACTATGGTGGAGCTGCCCGGGGCTGTCATATTTCTGGCACTATGCCCTATGGTGGAGCTGCCCGGGGCTGGCATATTTCTGGCACTATGCCCTATGGTGGAGGTGCCCGGGGCTGGCATATTTCTGGCACTATGCTCTATGGTGGAGCTGCCCGGGGCTGGCATATTTCTGGCACTATGCCCTATGGTGGAGCTGCCCGGGGCTGGCATATTTCTGGCACTATGCCCTATGGTGGAGCTGCCCGGGGCTGGCATATTTCTGGCACTATGCTCTATGGTGGAGCTGCCCGGGGCTGTCATATTTCTGGCACTATGCCCTATGGTGGAGCTGCCCGGGGCTGTCATATTTCTGGCACTATGCCCTATGGTGGAGCTGCCCGGGACTGGCATATTTCTGGCACTATGCCCTATGGTGGAGCTGCCCGGGGCTGGCATATTTCTGGCACTATGCCCTATGGTGGAGCTGCCCGGGGCTGGCATATTTCTGGCACTATGCCCTATGGTGGAGCTGCCCGGGGCTGGCATATTTCTGGCATTATGCCCTATGGTGGAGCTGCCCGGGGCTGGCATATTTCTGGCACTATGCCCTATGGTGGAGCTGCCCGGGGCTGGCATATTTCTGGCACTATGCCCTATGGTGGAGCTGCCCGGGGCTGGCATATTTCTGGCACTATGCCCTATGGTGGAGCTGCCCGGGGTTGTCATATTTCTGGCACTATGCCCTATGGTGGAGCTGCCCGGGACTGTCATATTTCTGGCACTATGCCCTATGGTGGAGCTGCCCGGGGCTGGCATATTTCTGGCACTATGCCCTATGGTGGAGCTGCCCGGGGCTGGCATATTTCTGGCACTATGCCCTATGGTGGAGCTGCCCGGGGCTGGCATATTTCTGGCACTATGCCCTATGGTGGAGCTGCCCGGGGCTGGCATATTTCTGGCACTATGCCCTATGGTGGAGCTGCCCGGGGCTGGCATATTTCTGGCACTATGCCCTATGGTGGAGCTGCCCGGGGCTGGCATATTTCTGGCACTATGCCCTATGGTGGAGCTGCCCGGGGCTGTCATATTTCTGGCACTATGCCCTATGGTGGAGCTGCCCGGATCTGTCATATTTCTGGCACTATGCCCTATGGTGGAGCTGCCCGGGGCTGGCATATTTCTGGCACTATGCCCTATGGTGGAGCTGCCCGGGGCTGGCATATTTCTGGCACTATGCTCTATGGTGGAGCTGCCCGGGGCTGGCATATTTCTGGCACTATGCCCTATGGTGGAGCTGCCCGGGGCTGGCATATTTCTGGGGCACTATGCCCTTATGGTGAGCTGCCCGGGGCTGGCATATTTCCTTGGCACTATGCCCTATGGGTGGGAGCTGGCCCGGGGCTGGCATATTTCTGGCACTATTGCCCGCATATGGTGGAGCTGCCGGGGGCTGG
>NW_027444643.1:0-19679 GCF_048569485.1 Anomaloglossus baeobatrachus | reverse complement strand
CTACTGTCCTGCGGGCATACCATGATGGTGCTGGCCACTTCGGGTGGAAGAAGCTGGAGATGCTGTTGAGGGAGCGGTTCTATTGGAGTGGGATGCGTGAATCAGTGGAAGCCTGGTGCCGAGAGTGTGGTCCTTGTACGCTGAGGAGAAAGGACGAGACTAGCCAGAGGGCACCCTTACATCCAATAGTCACCCATCAGCCGCTGGAGTTGGTCGCCCTAGACCATGTCAAGCTCACCCCTAGCCGAAGTGGGTACACCTACGCATTGACCATTGTAGACCACTACTCAAGATTTATGGTGGTAGTCCCCGTCAAGGACCTGACTGGTCGAACTGCTGCTCGAGCGTTCCAGGCTTATTTTTGCCGACCTCATGGGTACCCCGAAAAGGTGCTGACTGACCAAGGCCCGGCCTTTGAAGCGGAGGTATTCCACGAATTCTGCCAGTTGTACGGCTGCAAGAAAATCCGGACCACTCCGTACCACGCCCAAACCAACGGCATGTGCGAGAAGATGAACCATTTGGTCCTGGGGCTTCTCAAGACGCTACCGCTGGAAGAACGGAACCTGTGGCCGGAAAAGTTACCCGACTTGGTCGACATGTACAATAATATCCCCTCTAGCTCGACGAAGTGCACCCCAGCGTATCTGATGAGGGCTCGGCCTGGCCGCCTGCCGGTGGACCTGGAGATGGGGTTGGAGGCCCCAGAAGCACTCCCTTCGACGGCGGAGTGGGAAAGTCGGAGGAGAGCACAATACCGGCAAATCCAGGAGTAAGTGGAGAAAAACCTCAGTCGAAGTCGAGAACAGCAGGAGCACCGGTTCAATCAGAAGGCGTCTGCGGGCCCTTTCCAGCCAGGAGATGTAGTATTGAAACGGAAGAGGAAGGCCCACAAGCTGGATGATCAGTGGGAGCAAGTCCCTTACATCATACAACCCACAGAATGGGAAGATGGGAAGGCCTACCAGATCAGCCGTGACCAAGGGGGCACCCTGGCCACAGTTTCTCGGGACCATCTAAAAAGGTGCCCCCCAGCGTTGAAGGCAGAGGCTGAAGTACCGGTTCCTCCACCAGCAGAGAAGGCAGCAGAGGTAATCCACACGGTAATGGGTGACTTCCCAGCAAACTGGCCTACACAGAACGGCGCGGTGATTCTTCCAGTGATACTGTTCCCACAACCCGTGGATGAAGAAGTAGTGGAAGCGGTTAACCGTGAGCTAGAACCAGTGCCAGTGCCCAGGGATGAACCTGTACCCAGCTCCCCTACGCCCCCGCCTGCCCCACACTATAGCCGGGAGGAGGAGCCGATTGTTCCCTCTACCCCACTGTCTAGCACCACTGACACCGGTCCCCGAAGGTCCACCCGTTCCAACCTAGGTAGACCTCCACTTAGGTACAGGGAGACCGTTCTGTGAGTACAAGGGGGCAGGGAATGTAAAGTGTGTTTGTTGTTTGTTGAAAGTTTGAAAGATGATAAGTAAAATTACCGAAGAAGTCACCTGATTTGTTTGTGATTTGCAACCGGCTGGAGCCGACACCGTTGTCCCCGTGGGGACCGTTTAAAAAGTTTTGCATGGGGACTATCCATGGACAAGCCCGTGAACTTGCAGGGCAACCACAAACGTTAGTGGCTTGTAAATATGTTGGTTACCGTTACCGTTTCCGCAATGCCGCCTCCGGAGAGGCAGGTTGGAGGGAGGGCCCTCAGCAGAGCAGGCTGGGGCCCAGCCACCAAAGGAACCGGTGGCTACCCTCTGGAGGGAAGGACAGATCCAGCTCGGGTACCGTGTGCTGGACTGTGGGTCAAGGGGTGCTGCCTGGGCTTTAGGGGCAGCATCAGGGCCAGGTTACTTGGGTGGGAGAGAGCGGAAACCGTAACCGTAAACCGTTGCAACGTTAAAGAAATGTGCCTCCCGTTTTGGGAAGAGTTATTGAAAATGTGTTATTTACCTTGTTATCCCTTTTTACAGAAAAATAAAATCGGTGTAGGACGGCAGCCCGCGGACGGTCTGCATTTTGCTAAGGGGGAATGTGTCGCCCTGGGCAAGCCAGGGGACACAGATCACACACCACCACACCCTACATCCCAGGTAGGCACATCTAAGCTGAACCAAAAATCCTTGTCGCCTTCCTCCAGAGACTGATGATTCACACCAGGGGGTGGGCCAGGCGGTTGGCTCCGCCCACCGAGGAGATCACAGTTCTGGAGGCGGGAGAAACCTGGCAGATAGGTTTTGGAGGAGGAAGTGGAAGGAGTGGAGGAGTAGCCCAGGCAGGGCTTGAGAAAACAACTAAGTGAAAGTGAAGGAAAGAAAAGTAGTAAAGGAGGAAAGCAAGAGTGGTGACAGAGAGAGAGAAAAGCCTGAAGAGTCCAGCTAAGTGCAGGACAGGTAAGCAAGGTCAGCAACGGCGGTGACTGTCTGGAGGGGGACCGTTTGGAAGTTCCTGGAAGGACCCCGTAGGCTGTGTGCCCGGTGGTCTGGAGCAGTGTTCCGAAGGACAGTCAGCACCAGGGCAGGGGCCTCTCGGACCCCGGCAAGGCTTGGAGTCGCCGTAAATTGCCGAATCCGTCAGTGAAGGGGACGTAGATCCCCCAACAACCAAGACCCGAGTGAAGGCAACAGCCCAACCTGTACAACAGAGACACCGCCACCGCCAGGGCACCAGTTTCTGAGGGCCAGCGCCTGCGGGCAAAGAGTAGAGCTCCCCCGGTCCAGCTTGAAGCCGGGGAGCGGGTTACCGGTGGGGACCCATCGCAACCAATTAGTACACTAGGTGCAAGGAAGAGGGACGTCACCTTCACCTACTGGGAGAGCAGTTGCAGCCGTCCGTGGGACCGTCTTACCAGCCGTTTGGTTTACCGTACAAACTGTGTCCACGTCTCAGGCTGAGTGAGTACCACAGTGCCGCAAGGCACAGCGCTGCCCCCGCGTCCCTGCGCCCACCAGGCCCTGCACCTCCCAAACCATCACCGGGCCCCGGGATCACCAACCCCTACCCACGGAGGGGCAACACAACACCTGGCTGCTCCGCATCACCATCCCCGGGATCCCCGTATTGAGCAGCGGTGGTGAAATCACCACAACCGTGGGTTGCGTCACGGACTATAAACAATCCCCACACCCAACAAACCCCTTTTCACTCACGGGCGAGGAGTGCCGCTCGAGAAACCCCCGGGATCCGGCCTACAGCTCGAGCCACCACTGAGCAGCGGCCGCCGGACCCGAGCAGAAGGGGGTGAGCGTAGTGTGCTGACACCCTCCTCCCCGCCCGCGACACACACAGCTCTCAACAGCAGAGCAGAGAACATTGATTTAGGAGACCTGTTGTGAAAGCTGCCGGGCTGGTGATCTATAACCGTATCTCTTCAGAAGATTAGAGGAAGGGGGAGGGAGGTGATCCGCTAACTGCTGTATCAAAATTAAAGGACTGGGGAGAGCTGACTAGGATGTTAAGCCGTTAACCCCTATCCAGGAATGTAATTACTGTTCACTCTTGGCTGTATTCCCTCGATACAACTGTACACTATGTAAAATAAAAGCTCTCATTGCAGGAGAACCACAGAAACAGCAAACTTGTTTATTTTCATGCTGTCTAATTAATTAAAGCAATTTTAAAGGGAACATGTCACCATGAAAATGCAGTCGCCACCATGGTGTAGAGCACAAGGAGGTGAGCAGATTGATATATAGGTTTCTGAAGATATGTAAAGATTGTGTATAATCATTGTTTTAATCATATAAACCTTTCTGGTATTTGTGGTCCAGCGGGCGGTACTTAGACAAAAATAAAAGAGCTACCAGTCACTGATAGGTCCACCACTGGACCAAAAATCCCAGACAGAGCAAAGAAAAATGATTTAAACACAAATTATACCGAATCTTTACCAATAGAACTATATATCAGTCTCGTGCCCACACTCCCGTCTTCATTATCCAGCTCAGTGAGCCACGCTACTGCCTGGACCATGTGAATGAACTCGTACTAGTGCAAAAAGAGTTTAAAGATCTCTTAAGGTTTTCCTCTAGATTCTCAACGTAGGTTTTTTTTTCTTGTGCCATTCACCTTAACCCCAATAAGTGAGCCCCAAAAGTGGTGTCAGTGCACCTTCACTACGCCAATGGGCATGCAATTGGGGGAAGCAGTGTTTCTGTTCTTTAATTGTGTCTATTAATTATGGTCAGGGTATCCATTTTATATTTATGTGGACTTCAGTACACGGTATATACTTTTATAGGCTACTCTGCCACCCCCAGCGCTCTATAGGATGATAGTGTGATGCCAACAGATTGGACTACATTTTCATGGCCACCGGTTCTCTTTACTTGAGAACAACCTGTTTTGGCAATAACGCTTTAATTATGATCTAGGATCAATTAATGGAAAATGTTCTACAATCAACCACCACGTACCCTGATTGCATCGAGAACCTCTGCTCCAGTCTCTGATTGTGTTTCCCTGTAACAGTTTTGGTGGGTATTAGGCAACGAGTTCCATAAAGCCAGCTTTACACCTTACAATTAGGTGTGCGATCTCGTATGCGATGTGACACGCCCAGGTTGCATACGGGATCTTATGAGATTGCACGTAGGTCGTTCATTTGCTGTCACACGTGCGTTAGTAGTCTATGTTAAATTGATCAATTTTGTGTGCGATCCTTTAGATCATGTGTTCTGTGACGTATGCATTGGGCACCCTTTTTTTTTTTTTTTTATTTATTGACTTGCCAAGCGTGTGTAATGTGTAGGGATGCGTTTTTACTATGTCATCTGCCATTCAGCTCTGCTACATGGCCGCTGACAGCAGACACAGACAGCCATGTAGCAGAGCTGAATGGCAGATGACAGCAGACACAGACAGAGCCGCACGATCAGATTGAACTCGGGTGAACCTCACCCGACTTCATTGTCATGCTGCGGCTCTGTCTGTGCCGCGTCCTGATTAGCGGTCACCAGTGAAGGGCTCACCGGTGACCGCTAAACTCCTGAGTAAGTGAATTGAGCAGCCCTCTCTTATATACTCACCGATCCCCGGCGCTGCACGGCTTTCTCACTGCTCCGGCGGCTTGTACTATTTTGAAAAAGCCGGCCGCCCATTAAACAATCTCGTATTCCCTGCTTTCCCCGCCCACCGGCGCCTATGATTGGTTACAGTGAGACACGCCCCCACGCTGAGTGACAGGTGTCACACTGCACCCAATCACAGCAGCCGGTGGGCGTGTCTAAACTGTGCAGTGAAATAAATAATTAAATAATTAAAACAAACGGCGTGCGGTCCCCCCCAAATTTTAAAACCAGCCAGATAAAGCCATACGGCTGAAGGCTGGTATTCTCAGGATGGGGAGCTCCACGTTATGGGGAGCCCCCCAGCCTAACAATATCAGCCAACAGCCGGCCAGAATTGCCGCATACATTAGATGCGACAGTTCTGGGACTGTACCCGGCTCTTCCCGATTTGCCCTGGTGCGTTGGCAAATCGGGGTAATAAGGAGTTATTGGCAGCCCATAGCTGCCAATAAGTCCTAGATTAATCATGTCAGGCGTCTATGAGACACCTTCCATGATTAATCTGTAAATTACAGTAAATAAACACACACACGCCCGAAAAAATCCTTTATTATAAATAAAAAACACAAACATATACCCTGGTTCACCACTTTAATCAGCCCCAAAAAGCCCTCCTTGTCCGGCGTACTCCAGGATGATGCAGCGTCGCTTCCAGCGCTGCTGCATGGAGGTGACCGGAGCTGCAGCAGACACGGCCGCTCCTGTGACCTCCACACAGCTAATGAAGACAGCCGCGTGATCAGCTGAGCTGTCACTGAGGTTACCCGCTGTCACTGGATCCAGCGGTGGATGCAGCGGTGGCCGCGGGTAACCTCAGTGACAGCTCAGCTGATCGCGCTACTCACCGCTGCTCCTCTCACCTCCACGCAGCAACTGAGGTGAGTAGCGCGATCAGCTGAGCTGTCACTGAGGTTACCCGCGGCCACCGCTGCATCCACCGCTGGATCCAGTGACAGCGGGTACCCTCAGTGACAGCTCAGCTGATCGCGCGGCTGTCTTCATTTGCTGTGTGGAGGTGACCGGAGCGGCTGTGTCTGCTGCAGCTCCGGTCACCTCCATGCAGCAGCGCTGGATGCGACGCTGGACCATCCTGGAGTACGCCGGACATGGAGGGCTTTTTGGGGCTGATTAAAGTGGTTAAATAGGGTATATGTTTGTGTTTTTTATTTATAATAAAGGATTTTTCGGGTGTGTGTTTATTTACTGTAATTTACAGATTAATCATGGAAGGTGTCTCATAGATGCCTGACATGATTAATCTAGGACTTATTGGCAGCTATGGGCTGCCAATAACTCCTTATTACCCCGATTTGCCAACGCACCAGGGAAAATCGGGAAGAGCCGGGTACAGTCCCAGAACTGTCGCATCTAATGTATGCGGCAATTCTGGGCGGCTGTTGGCTGATATTGTTAGGCTGGGGGGCTCCCCATAACGTGGAGCTCCCCATCCTGAGAATACCAGCCTTCAGCCGTATGGCTTTATCTGGCTGGTTTTAAAATTGGGGGGGGGACCGCACGCCGTTTTTTTTAATTATTTAATTATTTATTTCACTGCACAGTATAGACCCGCCCACCGGCTGCTGTGATTGGGTGCAGTGTGACACCTGTCACTCAGCGTGGGGGCGTGTCTCACTGTAACCAATCATAGGCGCCGGTGGGCGGGGAAAGCAGGGAATACGAGATTGTTTAATGGGCGGCCGGCTTTTTCAAAACAGTAAAAGCCGCCGGAGCAGTGTGAATGCCATGCAGAGCCGGGCCGGAGATCGGGGATCGGTGAGTATGAGAGAGGGGGTAAGAGGGATAGACTGACATGGACAGAGAGAGAGGGACAGAGATAGTGATGGACTGACAGAGATTAGTGAATGACAGACATTGTGAGGCGCTTCAGAACGTAGCTTTTCAGCTGCGCTCTGAAGCGGGCCTTTTTTAAGCTGCGGTGCAGAGCGCACACCTGCGCACATAGCCTCAGACACCAAAATCGTATGAGGGATGTCACACGTTTCAATTGACTAGGTTCATACAACAAAACGTCCAATGTATGAGGAATAAACGACGTGTATTCGATCACCGTATTTTCGTTCAATCTTGATTGCACGTAGGTGTCACACGCAGATACCTCACGAACGATGCAGGATGTGCGTCACTTACAACTTGACCCCGACGACGGATTGAAAGATTTATTGAAGCGTGTAAAGCAGGCATTAGACCTTCATTTTTGGACACGTGCTAACCCGGTTGTCCATATTGTTGCTCAGATCCTTACGCTTGCTCATTTTTCCTGCTTCCAGTACACCAGTTTTAAGAACTTTATGTTCACTTGATGCCTACTCGGGGGTTGACATATCATTCGTGCAACCTGTGCAGCACCACAGGGGTCAACTTCTACCTCAAAAGCTGGTGAAATTGTGCATTATGATGAGCTATTTGACTGCAAAGGGCCTAGATATTGTTCTTGCACAGGGGCTCTCTCCTGTCTGTGTCTACCGCTGTGCCTCCTGTATCCCATGCTGCCATACAATGCCAAATATTATTTCCATACGTTGTATTGCATTATTTTGTGGGCGTTCTACAATGTCCAAAAATAAAGGTAATATGGTAAAGGTGTCCATTGTTGTGAATATTTATATGCGTCAGGTCAGATTAACACTTCTGAAATTCACGGCCCAAGGACAAACTGACCACGGAACTCAGACCATGAACTGAACAGCCCATATATACACTATTTTTGGCTTTCGGGTGAAATTTATGTCATAAGTAAAAAGTTCACGCTACAGTGGTATTTTATCATGAAAGTCGGGCATTTTAGTAGAAGCAGCTATGGTGATTTCCTCATCTCAAACAATTTACTGAAACAAAAGACAACAACAGTAGTGGCCCCCAAAAATTTCAATGTCTCAATAATTTGTCATGTGGCTTTGAGCCTCAGTTACAGCTGATGACGCCTCCTGCTGGTCACAAGTGGAGTTACTGTCTGCGGAGGCATGACATCCCACTCTTCTTGTAAAGTGGCCCTCAGGTCATTGAGGTTCTGGGGTACAGAGTTACAGCCTCTACACGGCAACTCAACTGATCACATAGGTTTTCTGTGGGATTCAGGTCTAGAGAAAGTGCAGCCGCTCCATTTGAGGTCCCCCAGTCTCCAGCAGCCATTCTCTAATGATGAGACCTCGATGACCAGGAGCATTTTCTTCCATGATGATGAAATTAGGCTGGTGATGTTCATACAGAGGCACAGTGGCTGGATTAATGATGTTATTCCAGTAGTAGGGGCTGTTACTGTACCATTCACACAGTGTAGGGCAGTTCTGTACTGACTAGACACACCAGCCCGCACTGTAACAACACCACCACGATCAAAGACTCATCTGGTAACCACAGTGGCTGATGCATAGCGCTCTCTCTCAAAGTCTCCAACATTGTTAGCAGCCATCATTTCTGCTCCGTGTGAATCAACTTTAATCAGTGAACAGGACTGAGGCCCACTGGTCCCTCATCCAGCATAGATGATGCCTGGTGGTGTGGTCAGGTACCTTACAGGTCAGCTATCATGCAGACCACGCTGATGTAAATGTTTTCGAATGGTCTGATGTGACACTTGGTTGGCTCTCACCTCCCTTAAATGTGCCTGGAGTTGTGTGGCATTCATTATCCAGTTCCGAAGGGCATTGTTCACAATGAAGCATTCATCATTGTGGGATGTAGCCAAAGGACGTCCACTTCTCTGCCTTTCTGTGACTCTCCAGTCTCTCTGTGTCTCTGTACAACCTGCTGATGACACTCTAAGCTCAATGGCCACTTTTGTCTAAGAACCTCCTGCTTGAAGCCACACAATAGTGTGGTACGGTTTATCAATTCTTAGCTGTCGTCTTGGCCTCAAGATGTCAAAGTGTGAACAGCATGATGAGGACTGTTTAATACCAATTCTAATTGAACCCTGAAATCTATTGGGCGATTCAAGGATCAAACACCTGTTGTGCATTTTGCTGTTTAGCTGCTCCTTATTAGAAAACAGCAAGTTGTGCAAAAAGTCCTGAAACATTGAACAGTTGGAGAAGAGCATCCAAAAGATTAGAGAAAGTCACATTAAGGTGACCTGAATAGGTTAGAGGACATTAAGGTCATCTGTAAAGGTTAGAGGGCATTTAAGGACCATCCTGAAATTTCACCCGAAAGCTAAATATTCTTAACATTTTGTGAACAGTGTATGCCTAAAAGGTATTTTTAGCTAATGACATGATACTTGTGGCTGGTACGTGCTTGGGAGTGTGAAACCGGACTTAAGGCCGCTTTACACGCAGCGACATCGCTAAAGCGATGTCGTTGGGGTCACGGAATTCGTGACGCACAAACAGCCGCGTTAGCGATGTCGTTGCGTGTGAAACATACGAGCGACCGCTAATGAGCAAAAATACTCACCTTATCGTTGCTCGTTGACACTGCACTCTATTCCCGATTATCATTGCTGTTGCAGGACGCAGGTTGTTCGTTGTTCCTGCGGCAGCACGCATCGCTATGTGTGACACCGCAGGAACGAGGAACAACACCGTCCCTGCAGCCGCCGGCAATGAGGAAGGAAAGAGGTGGACGGGATGTTCGTCCCGCTCATCTCCGCCCCTCCGCTTCGATTGGGCGCCCGCTTAGTGACGTCGCTGTGACGCCGAACGAACCGCCCCCTTAGAAAGGAGGCGGTTCGCCGGCCACAGCGGCGTCGCTAGGCAGGTAAGTCCGTGTGACGGGTCCGAGCGATGTTGTGCGCCACGGGCAGTGATTTATCCCGTGACGCACAAACGATGGGGGCGGGTACCCACGCTAGCGATATCGATAGCGATATCGCAGGGTGTAAAGCGGCCTTTAGTCGCTTGTCGCTACTGGGGATTCAGTTTTTGGGACTGAGCGACAATACCAAACACCGCCTCAAGACTGCAGAGCCACTTTTTGTGTAAAAGTTCACAGATTCTTTTCTAAGCTGGGGTTTTCTAACAATTGTGAAAATATCCTGTAATTTCATCAGATTAGTATTAAGTCTTAATAAAACTTTAGATCTCACCGTACCTGCCACATTAATGCAGGGAAGGAAACAATCCCCGAGTACAAGTGTCTGCCGGTGAATGTTTATCTGGCAGCAGCGGAGACTCACTGTAACCTGAACTCAAATGCTGACAGCTATGAAGATGCAAGTACTAAAAGGAATCTGTAAAATCAGTATTACCGAAATTTACATTTGTAAGGACTTGTATTTTTACACTTTGCTGTTCAGCATAATTGCACCTATTTACTGCCTCAGTTCTGCATATATATATATTTTATTTTCGTTCCTTTCTTTTTTTCTTTTCTGTTTTTACTGTCTGTTACTTACGTGTCTTCATATTGAAAAATAAAACATCTAAAAATGTATATTTTGGTTTCAATTGATTTTTTTGTTTATGAGCCAATTTACTAGTACAGCTTTGAATGTGGGATTATTTTTTCCACGAATACACATATTTTATTAAATTATTTCTCTACCCCTTTTTTTATATTTTTACATATGAGGACTTTTTTTTAATTTACATATTTAAAAGGGTTTTCCACATTTACATAGCATTGACCAAGATACACACACGCACAAATATATATATATATATATATATATATATATGTATATATATACTGTGTGTGTATATATATATACTGTGTGTATATATATATATATATATATATATATATATATATATATATATATATGTGTGTATATATATATATATATATATATATATATATATATATATATATATATATATATATTTATATATATATATAATATATTTTTTTTGCACGTGTGAATTGAATGGGTTGTTACCGACCGCTGGATATATATATACACACATACACACAGCTGTCGGTAACAACCCATTCAATTCACACGTGCAAAAAAAAAAAATTGAAAAATCAGAAAATCAACCAGATGTCCACAAATTATATGATGTGTAATAATGAGAAATACTGAGAGAAATATATTTAATAATTTGTACAAAAGCCTTTGTTGGTGATGAAGCTTTCAAGACACCTCCTGTATGTATAAAGTAGTCACCTGCATTGCTCAGGTGGGATTTTGGCCGATTCTCCCACACAAACACTCCTCACATTCTGAAGCTCCCGTGGGCTCCTTCTATGAACTCTAAGCTTTAGTTCCTTCCATGCATTTTCTATTGGATTCAGCTCTGGTGATCGGCTCCTTCATTCTAGTAGATTTATTTTCTTTCTCTGAAATAAATTGAGAGTTTTCTTGGCTGTGTGTTTGGGGTCATTGTCTTGCTGAAATGTCCACCCTCGTTTCATCTTTATCATCCTGGTAGATGGCAGCAGATTTTTATTAAGAATGTCTCTGTACATTTGTCCATTCATCCTTCCTTCAATTACAGTGCCTACAAGTAGTATTCAACCCCCTGCAGATTTAGCAGGTTTACACATTCGGAATTAACTTGGCATTGTGACATTTGGACTGTACATCAGCCTGGAAGTGTGAAATGCACTGCAGCAAAAAAGAATGTTATTTCTTTTTTTTATTTTTTTTTTAAATTGTGAAAAGTTTATTCAGAGGGTCATTTATTATTCAACCCCTCAAACCACCAGAATTCTGTTTGGTTCCCCTAAAGTATTAAGAAGTATTTCAGGCACAAAGAACAATGAGCTTCAAATGTTTGGATTAATTATCTCATTTTCCAGCCTTTTCTGACTAATTAAGACCCTCCCCAAACTTGTGAACAGCACTCATACTTGGTCAACATGGGAAAGACAAAGGAGCATTCCAAGGCCATCAGAGACAAGATCATGGAGGGTCACAAGGCTGGCAAGGGGTACAAAACCCTTTCCAAGGAGTTGGGCCTACCTGTCTCCACTGTTGGGAGCATCATCCGGAAGTGGAAGGCTTATGGAACTACTGTTAGTTTTCCACGGCCTGGACAGCCTTTGAAAGTTTCCTCCCGTGCCGAGGCCAGGCTTGTCCGAAGAGTCAAAGCTAACCCAAGGACAACAAGGAAGGAGCTCCGGGAAGATCTCATGGCACTGGGGACATTGGTTTCAGTCAATACCATAAGTATCATACTCCACCGCAATGGACTCCGTTCCAGACGAGCCCGTAAGGTACCTTTACTTTCAAAGCGTCATGTCAAGGCTCGTCTACAGTTTGCTCATGATCACCTGGAGGACTCTGAGACAGACTGGTTCAAGGTTCTCTGGTCTGATGAGACCAAGATCGAGATCTTTAGTGCCAACCACACACGTGACGTTTGGAGACTGGATGGCACTGCATACGACCCCAAGAATATCATCCCTACAGTCAAGCATGGTGGTGGCAGCATAATGCTGTGGGGCTGTTTCTCAGCCAAGGGGCCTGGCCATCTGGTCCGCATCCATGGGAAGATGGATAGCACGGCCTACCTGGAGATTTTGGCCAAGAACCTCCGCTCCTCCATCAAGGATCTTAAGATGCGTAGTCATTTCATCTTCCAACAAGACAACGACCCAAAGCACACAGCCAAGAAAACCAAGGCCTGGTTCAAGAGGGAAAAAATCAAGGTGTTGCAGTGGCCTAGTCAGTCTCCTGACCTTAACCCAATTGAAAACTTGTGGAAGGAGCTCAAGATTAAAGTCCACATGAGACACCCAAAGAACCTAGATAACTTGGAGAAGATCTGCATGGAGGAGTGGGCCAAGATAACTCCAGAGACCTGTGCCGGCCTGATAAGGTCTTATAAAAGACGATTATTAGCTGTAATTGCAAACAAGGGTTATTCCACAAAATATTAAACCTAGGGGTTGAATAATAATTGACCCACACTTTTATGTTGAAAATTTATTAAAATTTAACTGAGCAACATAACTTGTTGGTTTGTAAGATTTATGCATCTGTTAATAAATCCTGCTCTTGTTTGAAGTTTGCAGGCTCTAACTTATTTGCATCTTATCAAACCTGCTAAATCTGCAGGGGGTTGAAGACTACTTGTAGGCACTGTATATGAAGTTGGCCAGTGCCGTATGCTGAAAAACAGCCCCACACCGTGATGTTCCCACCTGTACACTTCACTGTTGGTATGACGTTTTTGGGGTGATATGCGTTGCCTTTTGGCGTCTGAACATGGTGTGTATTATGGCATCCAACGAGCTCAATCTTGGTCTCATCTGACCAGACTATGTGCTTCACATACCATAGGAGCCAATTCAGATGATGTAGGCACACACAGAATGTTGCAAACCCTCCTAGTAAAGATGGCCGTAGCCCAGGTGCACGATGCACATGATACAGCCACACAACCTCCACACTAAGGGGGAGGGGCGGCTGTTTAGCATAGGACATGCATACTACTAAGGCTTGCGTTGGGAGCCCGTCATATAGATGAGATGAGATGCACAGTATCTGAACTGTAACCTATAAATGACGCCAGAAACCTAGGTCAGGCAGGCTAAACAGCACTATATGAGTGCATGTCACACGGATACGCGAGATGCACAGTGTCTGAATCGTAGCCTATAAATGACGCACAACACCAGGTCAGGTGGGTTAGTTAGCACTATATGAGTGCATATCGCATGATGGACTCACCATTTATCCACCCTTAATTCAGAAGGTCCACACACGTCCTGCAAAAATGGATAAAATGTGCCATACCTTAAATAGTGAGATATTAGTTGATATTTTGGCCCAAAATATGTAAGCTCGCAATCCACATCACGGATTCTCACACTTGTGAGTCCCTATCAAGAAAAAACACCATAGAACATATCATAAAATCACAGACCATAGGAGCCAATTCAGATGATGTAAGCACACACAGAATGTTGCAAACAGTCCTAGTAAAGTTGGCCGTAGCCCAGGTGCATGATGCTGATGATACAGCCACACAACCTCCACACTAAGAGGTTGAAAAGGTATTGAGAGAGCTCATTGGTTTTACGTATCATCAGTTGTTTCTTGTGTGGCACCTTAGTAATGCCTTTTTATAGGTCATCAGTTGAACCAGCTGATCTTATTTTTCATTAAGTGGCAGGATTGTTTTCAGATTACAGATACACTTCAGCTGATGTCATGACTTTCCATAGCTTTTTGCACACCTCTCTCTTCATGAGTTCAATACTATTTTTCTGTGTCATCTCTCACTATTACACATCACTTAATTTATGGACATCTATGGTTTGATTTTTATAGCCTGTGTGGATTGGATGGGTTGTTACTGACATCTGGTGAGAATATCATGTCACCAGCACCTTTACAAGTACATTTACTTATCAAACTGTTTGACCCGCTATATATATATATATATATATATATATGTATATATATATATATATATATATATATATATATATATATATATATATATAAAATAATATATTTATATATATATATATATATATATATATATATATATATATATATAAAATAATATTTATATATATATATATATATATATATATATATTTTTATATATATATATGTGTTTTTATATATATATATATATATATATATATCTATATTTATATATATATATATATATATATATATATATATTTATATATATATATATATATATGTATATATATTTATATATATATATATATATTTATATATATATATATTATATATATATATATTTATAAAATCTATAGCTCTTACAAAAATTAAGAGACCACTTCCAAATTGTGAATTTTTCTGATTTTCCTCCTTATAGATATATTTTTGAGTAAAATGTGAATTGTTCTTTTATTCTATAAACTACTGATAGAAAATAATAATAATCTTTATTTCTATAGCGCCAACATATTCCGCAGCGGTTTACAACTGCTAAAGTGACCGCTGCAGTAAATCACTAGGGTAAGTGGTCATATGCTGTCCAAGCCACATAACCATGAAAGGTCAGTGATTGGCTGCAGCGGTCTCCTGAATGCTCTATGGCACTTGACCTGCTGAATGATCGCTTGAAATCACCAGAGTGTGATGGGGGGTATTTGTAAAGAGACTTATGATTGATATTATATTTGGTTATTATTTTATCACATTGCTTTTTATTAGGCACATAGTATAACATTCACTTAAACACATACGATATTTTTTTTTAGCTTATTTTTCTTGGTGAATTTTTATTTTTCTCTCTCTTTGTCAGCGCACAGTACAGCCTTTTGCTAGCATTTACCCTTTAGGCAGGTAACATGCTGCATTATTAGGAATAAGTGCACCATAACAAAATTCAAAGTACACAAGAGCAGAAAAGGAAACGCTCCGTTCTATCGCCCTTGATGCATTTGTAGAGATTTATTGGACCCGGTGTGTAATCTTCAGACAAGTAAATTGGCATTTGAGGAGTGTCACAAACAATAATATACTACATCCTACACGATAACATACAGATGTCGAAAAGCTATTACTAAAGCAGGGCCCACACCAAAATTGTATAGAAGTAATAGCACAGCTTATATGTGACTTGGGTCTCAAAGACTTGGGAGTTTTTGTATATTTTTTTTTTTCACTTAGCATTTTTATTTATATTCTCAAAAATCTACAGACGTTTGAGAATCTTTTTTTAAATTTAATTTTTAGAATATAAACTCAGAGGAAAAAAAACATTTTATATAGAATTGCAGTGTGACAATTATTTTATATGCAATAAACCTCTTGGACAAATTGTGATTAAAGCGAGTCTGTCACCAGATTTCATAATATAGACCTTAAATAGCTCTCATAGACTTGATGAGGTTAGTGTATTATCTGTGAAAATCAACATCAGGGTTTAGGTGGGGTCACTGAATTTAATGAAGTACTCTGAAGTCAAGTTACCTGCGGTCACAGGTGGAGGGCCATGGGAACCTTCAGCTGTGCTCGCAACCTACCTGAGTGATGCCACCGCTCATCACTGTGGCTCAGTCCACAACAGGCGATTATGTTCCATGATCGCGCTCTGTGACTTCAGATGTAGCGGAGCTAGAATCGTCGTGGGACCTCGTGTGGATTACGTCTGACCTGCAGGGTGTTTTGGGGGTTAATAAAGTGGTAAAAAAGGACGTTTTTGTGTATTTTGTTTCAAATAAAGGATTTTTTTCAATGTTTGTGTTTATTTACTTTCACTTACAGATTAGTAATAGGGGGTCTCATAAATGCCCCCCCATTACTAATCTAGGGCTTAATGGCAGCTGTAAGCTGCAATGAACCCTTTTTACCCCGACTGCCACCACACCAGGAAAAGCTGGGTAAAGTGCTGAGATTATCGCATCTAATGAATGCGACAATTCTGGGTGGCTGCAGGCTGCTATTTTTAACCTGAGGGGTTAATAAAGTGGTGAAAAAGGGTGTTTTGTATTTTGTTTCAAATAAAGGATTTTCTCAATGTTTCTGTTTTACTTTCACTTACTGATTAGTAATAGGGGGTCTCATAAATGCCGCCCCATTACTAATCTAGGGCTTAATGGCAGCTGTAAGCTGCAATTAACCCTTTATTACCCCGACTGCCACCGCACTAGGACAATAAGGAAAAGCTGGGTAAAGTGCTGAGATTGTCGCATCTAATGGATGGAACAATTCTGGGCGGCTGCAGGCTGCTATTTTTAGTCTGGGGGTCCCAATCGCCCCGGTTCTCCCCAGCCTGAGAATACCAGCCCCCAGCTGTAAGGCTTTTTCATGGCTGGGTATCAAAATGAGCGAGGTTCGAACACCGTTTTTAAAATTATTTAAATAATTAAAAAAAAAAAGTCACATGTGCTTCTTCTCATTTTGATACACAGCCAAGATAAGCGCATGGCTGGGGGCTGCAGCCTGTAGCTGTAGGCTTTATCTCTGCTGGTATCATAATATAGGGGGACACTACACCAAATATTTTCTTTGTTTTTATACCATGATAGATGCACATATCGTCTGTGATTGGAAGAAGTAAACTGAAACACTGGCTCTCAGGGTGGGGGTGCGTCTGACTGCACCATATCACAGATGCTGGTGGGCAGGCAAAGCAGTGCATATGTAGTAAAGGTAATGAGCGGCCCTTGAAGTGAATGAGTGGCCAGGAAGCAGTTACAGCTATGCCAGAGCCTCGGTAAGCACAGCCCACTTGCTCCTTTCTCCCTATCCCTTCTACTACCATTTTTAATCTCCGGATTCTGGACCCCATGGACTTATATCCAGGGTCAATTCCGGGCCAGAACCGGGTTTTTTTTTTATAACCCGGTTAGACCCGCCGATTATCTGCAAGTTGACCCGTCTCTATACCTAACCAAATCAAAAGGAGCAGGGAATGCCAGTAGGTAAGAGATTCATAGCGCTCTCGTCTAGTTTTCACAGATTACTGGTGGACCGGAACCAATTCTTCCATCTTTAACAGGGATGCGGATCACGAGAATAGTGAGCCAAGTTCCCTATTGAATAAAGGTATAGTCACACATGCACTTTACCGCTTCATTCCTTGTCTATGGGACTGAGGAAGATGTTGTTGCACACAAATAACTAATCTATCACTCCCATAGACCATGAATGGAGTAGCAGTGACCATACCCAATCATCGCTCAGAGCTTATGTTCCCTTGATAACTGAGGGTCCCAACAGTGTGACCACCAGTGGTTATACATTTGTCACCTAACCTTTGGATAGGCAATAAATGTTAATCAAGGGTCAACCCACCTTAGGTCAGATGTATCTATGTAAGATATTAAAGTTAACAAATCATCACATATTTGAAGTTAAGGATCTGCCATTTAGGGAGAAGACCTCCCAAAACTTTCCAATATTTTTAAATTTATTAATGATGTAATTGTAAATATATGTGCCCCCTACATCCCTCCAGGTAAAATGTATCAATGATATCACGGGTGTGTCACGTGTGACAGCCAGTCATGTGGTTTCTGGCCATAGAAGGACACAGCGTTTGGCTGCGCAAAATGCCCACTGATTTGCCATTGTTCCTGACGTCAACATCCATTGGTATAGGTAGCTTTCCTGCTGGATTCATCTCTCTCCCTTTTGGACCAAGCAGGAGCTCGACTTCCACCAAGCTGTTGATTGTCAGTATTCCCTTGGTGTCTAAATACCCTTTCCTTCCTTTGGACATGTGCTGGTGATATTTTTAGTTCATTCAAGCTCTGGTTGCAGGCAGGTGGCTTGTACTCAGTTCTGGGGTTGTTGCTGAAAGGTCTGCTGAACTTTTACCTGAATCATCTAATGATAAGTAGCTCATGCTTTTTCCCTGTGAGTCCTCCTTGTGTCTTCCTTTAGCATTTAGTGGGGTTGGCGAAGGGCTCATCCCATTCATTCCCTATTTAGGGCCCACCACTAGGGATACCTAGGGTCAGGTATCTGGCTCGGCGCATAGGTGCGGAATCTATCTTTGGTGGTGAGGGACCGTAGCGACCAGCAGTAGGTTCGGCCAGGGGTCATCATCTTCCCTCTGTCTAGATACAAGGTTTCCCTTCTCTTTTGATATGCTCTTGATACTTCCCCCATACCTAGCGTGACAAATAACCATTCAAATGCATCGACTTGCCAATTGGTGGCCTCTCTTGGTAATAGTTCTCCATGAAAGCAGAAATCTCCTCTCTGTGATGTCCAATAAGTCAATAGTTTCATAGAACTTTATTTTAAAGAGAGAGACCATTTATACCAAGGAGTTTATTGTTTCGTTCATCCATTACCGTTTGGCCGTAAACACATGGGCTCGTTTGTAGATCTGCATGATTAACGTCGACCAGAACTGTTCATGCTTTATGACTGACTGTATAATTGGGGTACTAAATACGGCACCCTAGAAGCCCGCCATAGACGAGCAATTAACTTACTGTGTCCTTTTCAAACTAGTTTATGCAATTTATTCAAATATATTGAGATAGATGCAAAATCAATTTCCTGCCGGCGAGCGTTCCTTTTCAGCACACTTGTATATTTAAGGTTAGGAAGAATGACGAGGACGACAATTTAAACTCCTTGGGTATTTTCTTATTTATGTCAATGACAGATTCCGACCGGCAGAACCGTAGTAATAACATGTCACCATTTTATATTGTTCCGATGAAATTGCTGCATACTCCATTGTAAGCTCTTGTTGGGTTCAGTTAAGAAGCAGCAAATCTCTTCTTTATTGTGTGTTCTGTCCAATGTGACAGTTTTGACAATGTTAATTCTGAATTTTTTTCCCATCTACCTCTATAGTCAATAGAAATGGAATCCGATTGCGGCAAAATTGGCAGCCTGAGAGGAGTAGTTATTTTATTTTTTATTATTAATATTCATTAACACATTTTTAACCAGTAGTGTTTTTATTTTTATAACTATTGTATTTTTATATATATATCTAATATATAAAGCTGAATGTGTGTGTGTATGTATGTGTGTCGCCCTGGACAAGCCAGGGGCCACAGAGAACAACACCAACACACCCCACACTCCCTGCAGGCACATCAAGGTCAGACACAAAACCGTTGTTGCCTTCCTCCAGGAGCTGATGTCCACACCAGGGGGTGGAGCCAGGCGGTTGGTCTCCGCCCACCGAGGAGTTCACAGTCCTGGAGGAGGGAAAACAGACAGTCTAGTTTGGAGGAGGAAGTGGAAGGAGGTGAAGTGGAGAGATTAGTTTAGGAGTTGGAGGAGTGAGGAAGTGAAGTGGG
>NW_027444642.1:0-19725 GCF_048569485.1 Anomaloglossus baeobatrachus | reverse complement strand
TATTTAATAAAATAAGTAGAAATCCACTAAAAGTTTTGTTTGGTTATCTTGCAATCCCGAGATAATCGTCTCCATGCTCCAAATCCATTTTAAAGCCATTTTTAAGGCATTTCGCGCATACATGAAATGAACACATTTTTCTCCAAAACTATAACAGATGCAAGCTTGTCCTGTTTGGTGGAGATCATATTTAATAAAATAAGTAGAAATCTACTAAAAGTTTCGTTTGTTTATATTGCCATCCTGAGATAATCGTCTCCATGCTCCAAATCCATTTTAAAGCCATTTCAAAGGCATTTTGCGCATACATGAAATGAACACATTTTTCTCCAAAACTATAACACATGCAAGCTTGTCCTGTTTGGTGGAGATGATATTTAATAAAATAAGTAGAAAACCACTAAAAGTTTTGTTTGGTTATCTTGCAATCCCGAGATAATCGTCTCCATGCTCCAAATCCATTTTAAAGCCATTTTTAAGGCATTTCGCGCATACATGAAATGAACACATTTTTCTCCAAAACTATAACAGATGCAAGCTTGTCCTGTTTGGTGGAGATGATATTTAATAAAATAAGTAGAAATCCACTAAAAGTTTTGTTTGGTTATCTTGCAATCCCGAGATAATCGTCTCCATGCTCCAAATCCATTTTAAAGCCATTTCAAAGGCATTTTGCGCATACATGAAATGAACACATTTTTCTCCAAAACTATAACACATGCAAGCTTGTCCTGTTTGGTGGAGATGATATTTAATAAAATAAGTAGAAATCCACTAAAAGTTTTGTTTGGTTATCTTGCAATCCCGAGATAATCGTCTCCATGCTCCAAATCCATTTTAAAGCCATTTTTAAGGCATTTCGCGCATACATGAAATGAACACATTTTTCTCCAAAACTATAACAGATGCAAGCTTGTCCTGTTTGGTGGAGATGATATTTAATAAAATAAGTAGAAATCCACTAAAAGTTTTGTTTGGTTATCTTGCAATCCCGAGATAATCGTCTCCATGCTCCAAATCCATTTTAAAGCCATTTTTAAGGCATTTCGCGCATACATGAAATGAACACATTTTTCTCCAAAACTATAACAGATGCAAGCTTGTCCTGTTTGGTGGAGATGATATTTAATAAAATAAGTAGAAATCCACTAAAAGTTTTGTTTGGTTATCTTGCAATCCCGAGATAATCGTCTCCATGCTCCAAATCCATTTTAAAGCCATTTTTAAGGCATTTCGCGCATACATGAAATGAACACATTTTTCTCCAAAACTATAACAGATGCAAGCTTGTCCTGTTTGGTGGAGATGATATTTAATAAAATAAGTAGAAATCCACTAAAAGTTTTGTTTGGTTATATTGCAATCCCGAGATAATCGTCTCCATGCTCCAAATCCATTTTAAAGCCATTTTTAAGGCATTTCGCGCATACATGAAATGAACACATTTTTCTCCAAAACTATAACAGATGCAAGCTTGTCCTGTTTGGTGGAGATGATATTTAATAAAATAAGTAGAAATCCACTAAAAGTTTTGTTTGGTTATCTTGCAATCCCGAGATAATCGTCTCCATGCTCCAAATCCATTTTAAAGCCATTTTTAAGGCATTTCGCGCATACATGAAATGAACACATTTTTCTCCAAAACTATAACAGATGCAAGCTTGTCCTGTTTGGTGGAGATAATATTTAATAAAATAAGTAGAAATCTACTAAAAGTTTCGTTTGTTTATATTGCTATCCTGAGATAATCGTCTCCATGCTCCAAATCCATTTTAAAGCCATTTCAAAGGCATTTTGCGCATACATGAAATGAACACATTTTTCTCCAAAACTATAACACATGCAAGCTTGTCCTGTTTGGTGGAGATGATATTTAATAAAATAAGTAGAAACCCACTAAAAGTTTTGTTTGGTTATCTTGCAATCCCGAGATAATCGTCTCCATGCTCCAAATCCATTTTAAAGCCATTTTTAAGGCATTTCGCGCATACATGAAATGAACACATTTTTCTCCAAAACTATAACAGATGCAAGCGTGTCCTGTTTGGTGGAGATGATATTTAATAAAATAAGTAGAAATCCACTAAAAGTTTTGTTTGGTTATCTTGCAATCCCGAGATAATCGTCTCCATGCTCCAAATCCATTTTAAAGCCATTTTTAAGGCATTTCGCGCATACATGAAATTAACACATTTTTCTCCAAAACTATAACAGATGCAAGCTTGTCCTGTTTGGTGGAGATGATATTTAATAAAATAAGTAGAAATCCACTAAAAGTTTTGTTTGGTTATCTTGCAATCCCGAGATAATCGTCTCCATGCTCCAAATCCATTTTAAAGCCATTTTTAAGGCATTTCGCGCATACATGAAATGAACACATTTTTCTCCAAAACTATAACAGATGCAAGCTTGTCCTGTTTGGTGGAGATGATATTTAATAAAATAAGTAGAAATCCACTAAAAGTTTTGTTTGGTTATCTTGCAATCCCGAGATAATCGTCTCCATGCTCCAAATCCATTTTAAAGCCATTTTTAAGGCATTTCGCGCATACATGAAATGAACACATTTTTCTCCAAAACTATAACAGATGCAAGCTTGTCCTGTTTGGTGGAGATGATATTTAATAAAATAAGTAGAAATCCACTAAAAGTTTTATTTGGTTATCTTGCAATCCCGAGATAATCGTCTCCATGCTCCAAATCCATTTTAAAGCCATTTTTAAGCCATTTCGCGCATACATGAAATGAACACATTTTTCTCCAAAACTATAACAGATGCAAGCTTGTCCTGTTTGGTGGAGATGATATTTAATAAAATAAGTAGAAATCCACTAAAAGTTTTGTTTGGTTATCTTGCAATCCCGAGATAATCGTCTCCATGCTCCAAATCCATTTTAAAGCCATTTTTAAGGCATTTCGCGCATACATGAAATGAACACATTTTTCTCCAAAACTATAACAGATGCAAGCTTGTCCTGTTTGGTGGAGATCATATTTAATAAAATAAGTAGAAATCTACTAAAAGTTTCGTTTGTTTATATTGCCATCCTGAGATAATCGTCTCCATGCTCCAAATCCATTTTAAAGCCATTTCAAAGGCATTTTGCGCATACATGAAATGAACACATTTTTCTCCAAAACTATAACACATGCAAGCTTGTCCTGTTTGGTGGAGATGATATTTAATAAAATAAGTAGAAAACCACTAAAAGTTTTGTTTGGTTATCTTGCAATCCCGAGATAATCGTCTCCATGCTCCAAATCCATTTTAAAGCCATTTTTAAGGCATTTCGCGCATACATGAAATGAACACATTTTTCTCCAAAACTATAACAGATGCAAGCTTGTCCTGTTTGGTGGAGATGATATTTAATAAAATAAGTAGAAATCCACTAAAAGTTTTGTTTGGTTATCTTGCAATCCCGAGATAATCGTCTCCATGCTCCAAATCCATTTTAAAGCCATTTCAAAGGCATTTTGCGCATACATGAAATGAACACATTTTTCTCCAAAACTATAACACATGCAAGCTTGTCCTGTTTGGTGGAGATGATATTTAATAAAATAAGTAGAAATCCACTAAAAGTTTTGTTTGGTTATCTTGCAATCCCGAGATAATCGTCTCCATGCTCCAAATCCATTTTAAAGCCATTTTTAAGGCATTTCGCGCATACATGAAATGAACACATTTTTCTCCAAAACTATAACAGATGCAAGCTTGTCCTGTTTGGTGGAGATGATATTTAATAAAATAAGTAGAAATCCACTAAAAGTTTTGTTTGGTTATCTTGCAATCCCGAGATAATCGTCTCCATGCTCCAAATCCATTTTAAAGCCATTTTTAAGGCATTTCGCGCATACATGAAATGAACACATTTTTCTCCAAAACTATAACAGATGCAAGCTTGTCCTGTTTGGTGGAGATGATATTTAATAAAATAAGTAGAAATCCACTAAAAGTTTTGTTTGGTTATCTTGCAATCCCGAGATAATCGTCTCCATGCTCCAAATCCATTTTAAAGCCATTTTTAAGGCATTTCGCGCATACATGAAATGAACACATTTTTCTCCAAAACTATAACAGATGCAAGCTTGTCCTGTTTGGTGGAGATGATATTTAATAAAATAAGTAGAAATCCACTAAAAGTTTTGTTTGGTTATATTGCAATCCCGAGATAATCGTCTCCATGCTCCAAATCCATTTTAAAGCCATTTTTAAGGCATTTCGCGCATACATGAAATGAACACATTTTTCTCCAAAACTATAACAGATGCAAGCTTGTCCTGTTTGGTGGAGATGATATTTAATAAAATAAGTAGAAATCCACTAAAAGTTTTGTTTGGTTATCTTGCAATCCCGAGATAATCGTCTCCATGCTCCAAATCCATTTTAAAGCCATTTTTAAGGCATTTCGCGCATACATGAAATGAACACATTTTTCTCCAAAACTATAACAGATGCAAGCTTGTCCTGTTTGGTGGAGATAATATTTAATAAAATAAGTAGAAATCTACTAAAAGTTTCGTTTGTTTATATTGCTATCCTGAGATAATCGTCTCCATGCTCCAAATCCATTTTAAAGCCATTTCAAAGGCATTTTGCGCATACATGAAATGAACACATTTTTCTCCAAAACTATAACACATGCAAGCTTGTCCTGTTTGGTGGAGATGATATTTAATAAAATAAGTAGAAACCCACTAAAAGTTTTGTTTGGTTATCTTGCAATCCCGAGATAATCGTCTCCATGCTCCAAATCCATTTTAAAGCCATTTTTAAGGCATTTCGCGCATACATGAAATGAACACATTTTTCTCCAAAACTATAACAGATGCAAGCTTGTCCTGTTTGGTGGAGATGATATTTAATAAAATAAGTAGAAATCCACTAAAAGTTTTGTTTGGTTATCTTGCAATCCCGAGATAATCGTCTCCATGCTCCAAATCCATTTTAAAGCCATTTTTAAGGCATTTCGCGCATACATGAAATGAACACATTTTTCTCCAAAACTATAACAGATGCAAGCTTGTCCTGTTTGGTGGAGATAATATTTAATAAAATAAGTAGAAATCTACTAAAAGTTTCGTTTGTTTATATTGCCATCCTGAGATAATCGTCTCCATGCTCCAAATCCATTTTAAAGCCATTTCAAAGGCATTTTGCGCATACATGAAATGAACACATTTTTCTCCAAAACTATAACACATGCAAGCTTGTCCTGTTTGGTGGAGATGATATTTAATAAAATAAGTAGAAATCCACTAAAAGTTTTGTTTGGTTATCTTGCAATCCCGAGATAATCGTCTCCATGCTCCAAATCCATTTTAAAGCCATTTTTAAGGCATTTCGCGCATACATGAAATGAACACATTTTTCTCCAAAACTATAACAGATGCAAGCTTGTCCTGTTTGGTGGAGATGATATTTAATAAAATAAGTAGAAATCCACTAAAAGTTTTGCTTGGTTATCTTGCAATCCCGAGATAATCGTCTCCATGCTCCAAATCCATTTTAAAGCCATTTTTAAGGCATTTCGCGCATACATGAAATGAACACATTTTTCTCCAAAACTATAACAGATGCAAGCTTGTCCTGTTTGGTGGAGATGATATTTAATAAAATAAGTAGAAATCCATCAAAAGTTTTGTTTGGTTATCTTGCAATCCCGAGATAATCGTCTCCATGCTCCAAATCCATTTTAAAGCCATTTTTAAGGCATTTCGCGCATACATGAAATGAACACATTTTTCTCCAAAACTATAACAGATGCAAGCTTGTCCTGTTTGGTGGAGATGATATTTAATAAAATAAGTAGAAATCCACTAAAAGTTTTGTTTGGTTATCTTGCAATCCCGAGATAATCGTCTCCATGCTCCAAATCCATTTTAAAGCCATTTCAAAGGCATTTTGCGCATACATGAAATGAACACATTTTTCTCCAAAACTATAACACATGCAAGCTTGTCCTGTTTGGTGGAGATGATATTTAATAAAATAAGTAGAAATCCACTAAAAGTTTTGTTTGGTTATCTTGCAATCCCGAGATAATCGTCTCCATGCTCCAAATCCATTTTAAAGCCATTTTTAAGGCATTTCGCGCATACATGAAATGAACACATTTTTCTCCAAAACTATAACAGATGCAAGCTTGTCCTGTTTGGTGGAGATGATATTTAATAAAATAAGTAGAAATCTACTAAAAGTTTCGTTTGTTTATATTGCCATCCTGAGATAATCGTCTCCATGCTCCAAATCCATTTTAAAGCCATTTCAAAGGCATTTTGCGCATACATGAAATGAACACATTTTTCTCCAAAACTATAACACATGCAAGCTTGTCCTGTTTGGTGGAGATGATATTTAATAAAATAAGTAGAAATCCACTAAAAGTTTTGTTTGGTTATCTTGCAATCCCGAGATAATCGTCTCCATGCTCCAAATCCATTTTAAAGCCATTTTTAAGGCATTTCGCGCATACATGAAATGAACACATTTTTCTCCAAAACTATAACAGATGCAAGCTTGTCCTGTTTGGTGGAGATGATATTTAATAAAATAAGTAGAAATCCACTAAAAGTTTTGTTTGGTTATCTTGCAATCCCGAGATAATCGTCTCCATGCTCCAAATCCATTTTAAAGCCATTTCAAAGGCATTTTGCGCATACATGAAATGAACACATTTTTCTCCAAAACTATAACACATGCAAGCTTGTCCTGTTTGGTGGAGATGATATTTAATAAAATAAGTAGAAATCCACTAAAAGTTTTGTTTGGTTATCTTGCAATCCCGAGATAATCGTCTCCATGCTCCAAATCCATTTTAAAGCCATTTTTAAGGCATTTCGCGCATACATGAAATGAACACATTTTTCTCCAAAACTATAACAGATGCAAGCTTGTCCTGTTTGGTGGAGATGATATTTAATAAAATAAGTAGAAATCCACTAAAAGTTTTGTTTGGTTATCTTGCAATCCCGAGATAATCGTCTCCATGCTCCAAATCCATTTTAAAGCCATTTTTAAGGCATTTCGCGCATACATGAAATGAACACATTTTTCTCCAAAACTATAACAGATGCAAGCTTGTCCTGTTTGGTGGAGATGATATTTAATAAAATAAGTAGAAATCCACTAAAAGTTTTGTTTGGTTATCTTGCAATCCCGAGATAATCGTCTCCATGCTCCAAATCCATTTTAAAGCCATTTTTAAGGCATTTCGCGCATACATGAAATGAACACATTTTTCTCCAAAACTATAACAGATGCAAGCTTGTCCTGTTTGGTGGAGATGATATTTAATAAAATAAGTAGAAATCCACTAAAAGTTTTGTTTGGTTATATTGCAATCCCGAGATAATCGTCTCCATGCTCCAAATCCATTTTAAAGCCATTTTTAAGGCATTTCGCGCATACATGAAATGAACACATTTTTCTCCAAAACTATAACAGATGCAAGCTTGTCCTGTTTGGTGGAGATGATATTTAATAAAATAAGTAGAAATCCACTAAAAGTTTTGTTTGGTTATCTTGCAATCCCGAGATAATCGTCTCCATGCTCCAAATCCATTTTAAAGCCATTTTTAAGGCATTTCGCGCATACATGAAATGAACACATTTTTCTCCAAAACTATAACAGATGCAAGCTTGTCCTGTTTGGTGGAGATAATATTTAATAAAATAAGTAGAAATCTACTAAAAGTTTCGTTTGTTTATATTGCTATCCTGAGATAATCGTCTCCATGCTCCAAATCCATTTTAAAGCCATTTCAAAGGCATTTTGCGCATACATGAAATGAACACATTTTTCTCCAAAACTATAACACATGCAAGCTTGTCCTGTTTGGTGGAGATGATATTTAATAAAATAAGTAGAAACCCACTAAAAGTTTTGTTTGGTTATCTTGCAATCCCGAGATAATCGTCTCCATGCTCCAAATCCATTTTAAAGCCATTTTTAAGGCATTTCGCGCATACATGAAATGAACACATTTTTCTCCAAAACTATAACAGATGCAAGCTTGTCCTGTTTGGTGGAGATGATATTTAATAAAATAAGTAGAAATCCACTAAAAGTTTTGTTTGGTTATCTTGCAATCCCGAGATAATCGTCTCCATGCTCCAAATCCATTTTAAAGCCATTTTTAAGGCATTTCGCGCATACATGAAATGAACACATTTTTCTCCAAAACTATAACAGATGCAAGCTTGTCCTGTTTGGTGGAGATAATATTTAATAAAATAAGTAGAAATCTACTAAAAGTTTCGTTTGTTTATATTGCCATCCTGAGATAATCGTCTCCATGCTCCAAATCCATTTTAAAGCCATTTCAAAGGCATTTTGCGCATACATGAAATGAACACATTTTTCTCCAAAACTATAACACATGCAAGCTTGTCCTGTTTGGTGGAGATGATATTTAATAAAATAAGTAGAAATCCACTAAAAGTTTTGTTTGGTTATCTTGCAATCCCGAGATAATCGTCTCCATGCTCCAAATCCATTTTAAAGCCATTTTTAAGGCATTTCGCGCATACATGAAATGAACACATTTTTCTCCAAAACTATAACAGATGCAAGCTTGTCCTGTTTGGTGGAGATGATATTTAATAAAATAAGTAGAAATCCACTAAAAGTTTTGCTTGGTTATCTTGCAATCCCGAGATAATCGTCTCCATGCTCCAAATCCATTTTAAAGCCATTTTTAAGGCATTTCGCGCATACATGAAATGAACACATTTTTCTCCAAAACTATAACAGATGCAAGCTTGTCCTGTTTGGTGGAGATGATATTTAATAAAATAAGTAGAAATCCATCAAAAGTTTTGTTTGGTTATCTTGCAATCCCGAGATAATCGTCTCCATGCTCCAAATCCATTTTAAAGCCATTTTTAAGGCATTTCGCGCATACATGAAATGAACACATTTTTCTCCAAAACTATAACAGATGCAAGCTTGTCCTGTTTGGTGGAGATGATATTTAATAAAATAAGTAGAAATCCACTAAAAGTTTTGTTTGGTTATCTTGCAATCCCGAGATAATCGTCTCCATGCTCCAAATCCATTTTAAAGCCATTTCAAAGGCATTTTGCGCATACATGAAATGAACACATTTTTCTCCAAAACTATAACACATGCAAGCTTGTCCTGTTTGGTGGAGATGATATTTAATAAAATAAGTAGAAATCCACTAAAAGTTTTGTTTGGTTATCTTGCAATCCCGAGATAATCGTCTCCATGCTCCAAATCCATTTTAAAGCCATTTTTAAGGCATTTCGCGCATACATGAAATGAACACATTTTTCTCCAAAACTATAACAGATGCAAGCTTGTCCTGTTTGGTGGAGATGATATTTAATAAAATAAGTAGAAATCTACTAAAAGTTTCGTTTGTTTATATTGCCATCCTGAGATAATCGTCTCCATGCTCCAAATCCATTTTAAAGCCATTTCAAAGGCATTTTGCGCATACATGAAATGAACACATTTTTCTCCAAAACTATAACACATGCAAGCTTGTCCTGTTTGGTGGAGATGATATTTAATAAAATAAGTAGAAATCCACTAAAAGTTTTGTTTGGTTATCTTGCAATCCCGAGATAATCGTCTCCATGCTCCAAATCCATTTTAAAGCCATTTTTAAGGCATTTCGCGCATACATGAAATGAACACATTTTTCTCCAAAACTATAACAGATGCAAGCTTGTCCTGTTTGGTGGAGATGATATTTAATAAAATAAGTAGAAATCTACTAAAAGTTTCGTTTGTTTATATTGCCATCCTGAGATAATCGTCTCCATGCTCCAAATCCATTTTAAAGCCATTTCAAAGGCATTTTGCGCATACATGAAATGAACACATTTTTCTCCAAAACTATAACACATGCAAGCTTGTCCTGTTTGGTGGAGATGATATTTAATAAAATAAGTAGAAATCCACTAAAAGTTTTGTTTGGTTATCTTGCAATCCCGAGATAATCGTCTCCATGCTCCAAATCCATTTTAAAGCCATTTTTAAGGCATTTCGCGCATACATGAAATGAACACATTTTTCTCCAAAACTATAACAGATGCAAGCTTGTCCTGTTTGGTGGAGATGATATTTAATAAAATAAGTAGAAATCCACTAAAAGTTTTGTTTGGTTATCTTGCAATCCCGAGATAATCGTCTCCATGCTCCAAATCCATTTTAAAGCCATTTTTAAGGCATTTCGCGCATACATGAAATGAACACATTTTTCTCCAAAACTATAACAGATGCAAGCTTGTCCTGTTTGGTGGAGATGATATTTAATAAAATAAGTAGAAATCCACTAAAAGTTTTGTTTGGTTATCTTGCAATCCCGAGATAATCGTCTCCATGCTCCAAATCCATTTTAAAGCCATTTCAAAGGCATTTTGCGCATACATGAAATGAACACATTTTTCTCCAAAACTATAACACATGCAAGCTTGTCCTGTTTGGTGGAGATGATATTTAATAAAATAAGTAGAAATCCACTAAAAGTTTTGTTTGGTTATCTTGCAATCCCGAGATAATCGTCTCCATGCTCCAAATCCATTTTAAAGCCATTTTTAAGGCATTTCGCGCATACATGAAATGAACACATTTTTCTCCAAAACTATAACAGATGCAAGCTTGTCCTGTTTGGTGGAGATGATATTTAATAAAATAAGTAGAAATCCACTAAAAGTTTTGTTTGGTTATCTTGCAATCCCGAGATAATCGTCTCCATGCTCCAAATCCATTTTAAAGCCATTTTTAAGGCATTTCGCGCATACATGAAATGAACACATTTTTCTCCAAAACTATAACAGATGAAAGCTTGTCCTGTTTGGTGGAGATGATATTTAATAAAATAAGTAGAAATCCACTAAAAGTTTTGTTTGGTTATCTTGCAATCCCGAGATAATCGTCTCCATGCTCCAAATCCATTTTAAAGCCATTTTTAAGGCATTTCGCGCATACATGAAATGAACACATTTTTCTCCAAAACTATAACAGATGCAAGCTTGTCCTGTTTGGTGGAGATGATATTTAATAAAATAAGTAGAAATCCACTAAAAGTTTTGTTTGGTTATCTTGCAATCCCGAGATAATAGTCTCCATGCTCCAAATCCATTTTAAAGCCATTTTTAAGGCATTTCGCGCATACATGAAATGAACACATTTTTCTCCAAAACTATAACAGATGCAAGCTTGTCCTGTTTGGTGGAGATGATATTTAATAAAATAAGTAGAAATCCACTAAAAGTTTTGTTTGGTTATCTTGCAATCCCGAGATAATCGTCTCCATGCTCCAAATCCATTTTAAAGCCATTTTTAAGGCATTTCGCGCATACATGAAATGAACACATTTTTCTCCAAAACTATAACAGATGCAAGCTTGTCCTGTTTGGTGGAGATGATATTTAATAAAATAAGTAGAAATCCACTAAAAGTTTTGTTTGGTTATCTTGCAATCCCGAGATAATCGTCTCCATGCTCCAAATCCATTTTAAAGCCATTTTTAAGGCATTTCGCGCATACATGAAATGAACACATTTTTCTCCAAAACTATAACAGATGCAAGCTTGTCCTGTTTGGTGGAGATAATATTTAATAAAATAAGTAGAAATCTACTAAAAGTTTCGTTTGTTTATATTGCCATCCTGAGATAATCGTCTCCATGCTCCAAATCCATTTTAAAGCCATTTCAAAGGCATTTTGCGCATACATGAAATGAACACATTTTTCTCCAAAACTATAACACATGCAAGCTTGTCCTGTTTGGTGGAGATGATATTTAATAAAATAAGTAGAAATCTACTAAAAGTTTCGTTTGTTTATATTGCCATCCTGAGATAATCGTCTGCATGCTCCAAATCCATTTTAAAGCCATTTCAAAGGCATTTTGCGCATACATGAAATGAACACATTTTTCTCCAAAACTATAACACATGCAAGCTTGTCCTGTTTGGTGGAGATGATATTTAATAAAATAAGTAGAAATCCACTAAAAGTTTTGTTTGGTTATCTTGCAATCCCGAGATAATCGTCTCCATGCTCCAAATCCATTTTAAAGCCATTTTTAAGGCATTTCGCGCATACATGAAATGAACACATTTTTCTCCAAAACTATAACTGATGCAAGCTTGTCCTGTTTGGTGGAGATGATATTTAATAAAATAAGTAGAAATCCACTAAAAGTTTTGTTTGGTTATCTTGCAATCCCGAGATAATCGTCTCCATGCTCCAAATCCATTTTAAAGCCATTTTTAAGGCATTTCGCGCATACATGAAATGAACACATTTTTCTCCAAAACTATAACAGATGCAAGCTTGTCCTGTTTGGTGGAGATGATATTTAATAAAATAAGTAGAAATCCACTAAAAGTTTTGTTTGGTTATCTTGCAATCCCGAGATAATCGTCTCCATGCTCCAAATCCATTTTAAAGCCATTTTTAAGGCATTTCGCGCATACATGAAATGAACACATTTTTCTCCAAAACTATAACAGATGCAAGCTTGTCCTGTTTGGTGGAGATGATATTTAATAAAATAAGTAGAAATCCACTAAAAGTTTTGTTTGGTTATCTTGCAATCCCGAGATAATCGTCTCCATGCTCCAAATCCATTTTAAAGCCATTTCAAAGGCATTTTGCGCATACATGAAATGAACACATTTTTCTCCAAAACTATAACACATGCAAGCTTGTCCTGTTTGGTGGAGATGATATTTAATAAAATAAGTAGAAATCCACTAAAAGTTTTGTTTGGTTATCTTGCAATCCCGAGATAATCGTCTCCATGCTCCAAATCCATTTTAAAGCCATTTTTAAGGCATTTCGCGCATACATGAAATGAACACATTTTTCTCCAAAACTATAACAGATGCAAGCTTGTCCTGTTTGGTGGAGATGATATTTAATAAAATAAGTAGAAATCCACTAAAAGTTTTGTTTGGTTATCTTGCAATCCCGAGATAATCGTCTCCATGCTCCAAATCCATTTTAAAGCCATTTTTAAGGCATTTCGCGCATACATGAAATGAACACATTTTTCTCCAAAACTATAACAGATGCAAGCTTGTCCTGTTTGGTGGAGATGATATTTAATAAAATAAGTAGAAATCCACTAAAAGTTTTGTTTGGTTATCTTGCAATCCCGAGATAATCGTCTCCATGCTCCAAATCCATTTTAAAGCCATTTTTAAGGCATTTCGCGCATACATGAAATGAACACATTTTTCTCCAAAACTATAACAGATGCAAGCTTGTCCTGTTTGGTGGAGATGATATTTAATAAAATAAGTAGAAATCCACTAAAAGTTTTGTTTGGTTATCTTGCAATCCCGAGATAATCGTCTCCATGCTCCAAATCCATTTTAAAGCCATTTTTAAGGCATTTCGCGCATACATAAAATGAACACATTTTTCTCCAAAACTATAACAGATGCAAGCTTGTCCTGTTTGGTGGAGATGATATTTAATAAAATAAGTAGAAATTAACTAAAAGTTTTGTTTGGTTATCTTGCAATCCCGAGATAATCGTCTCCATGCTCCAAATCCATTTTAAAGCCATTTTTAAGGCATTTCGCGCATACATGAAATGAACACATTTTTCTCCAAAACTATAACAGATGCAAGCTTGTCCTGTTTGGTGGAGATAATATTTAATAAAATAAGTAGAAATCTACTAAAAGTTTCGTTTGTTTATATTGCCATCCTGAGATAATCGTCTCCATGCTCCAAATCCATTTTAAAGCCATTTCAAAGGCATTTTGCGCATACATGAAATGAACACATTTTTCTCCAAAACTATAACACATGCAAGCTTGTCCTGTTTGGTGGAGATGATATTTAATAAAATAAGTAGAAATCTACTAAAAGTTTCGTTTGTTTATATTGCCATCCTGAGATAATCGTCTCCATGCTCCAAATCCATTTTAAAGCCATTTCAAAGGCATTTTGCGCATACATGAAATGAACACATTTTTCTCCAAAACTATAACACATGCAAGCTTGTCCTGTTTGGTGGAGATGATATTTAATAAAATAAGTAGAAATCCACTAAAAGTTTTGTTTGGTTATCTTGCAATCCCGAGATAATCGTCTCCATGCTCCAAATCCATTTTAAAGCCATTTTTAAGGCATTTCGCGCATACATGAAATGAACACATTTTTCTCCAAAACTATAACAGATGCAAGCTTGTCCTGTTTGGTGGAGATGATATTTAATAAAATAAGTAGAAATCCACTAAAAGCTTTGTTTGGTTATCTTGCAATCCCGAGATAATCGTCTCCATGCTCCAAATCCATTTTAAAGCCATTTTTAAGGCATTTCGCGCATACATGAAATGAACACATTTTTCTCCAAAACTATAACAGATGCAAGCTTGTCCTGTTTGGTGGAGATGATATTTAATAAAATAAGTAGAAATCCACTAAAAGTTTTGTTTGGTTATCTTGCAATCCCGAGATAATCGTCTCCATGCTCCAAATCCATTTTAAAGCCATTTTTAAGGCATTTCGCGCATACATGAAATGAACACATTTTTCTCCAAAACTATAACAGATGCAAGCTTGTCCTGTTTGGTGGAGATGATATTTAATAAAATAAGTAGAAATCCACTAAAAGTTTTGTTTGGTTATCTTGCAATCCCGAGATAATCGTCTCCATGCTCCAAATCCATTTTAAAGCCATTTCAAAGGCATTTTGCGCATACATGAAATGAACACATTTTTCTCCAAAACTATAACACATGCAAGCTTGTCCTGTTTGGTGGAGATGATATTTAATAAAATAAGTAGAAATCCACTAAAAGTTTTGTTTGGTTATCTTGCAATCCCGAGATAATCGTCTCCATGCTCCAAATCCATTTTAAAGCCATTTTTAAGGCATTTCGCGCATACATGAAATGAACACATTTTTCTCCAAAACTATAACAGATGCAAGCTTGTCCTGTTTGGTGGAGATGATATTTAATAAAATAAGTAGAAATCCACTAAAAGTTTTGTTTGGTTATCTTGCAATCCCGAGATAATCGTCTCCATGCTCCAAATCCATTTTAAAGCCATTTTTAAGGCATTTCGCGCATACATGAAATGAACACATTTTTCTCCAAAACTATAACAGATGCAAGCTTGTCCTGTTTGGTGGAGATGATATTTAATAAAATAAGTAGAAATCCACTAAAAGTTTTGTTTGGTTATCTTGCAATCCCGAGATAATCGTCTCCATGCTCCAAATCCATTTTAAAGCCATTTTTAAGGCATTTCGCGCATACATGAAATGAACACATTTTTCTTCAAAACTATAACAGATGCAAGCTTGTCCTGTTTGGTGGAGATGATATTTAATAAAATAAGTAGAAATCCACTAAAAGTTTTGTTTGGTTATCTTGCAATCCCGAGATAATCGTCTCCATGCTCCAAATCCATTTTAAAGCCATTTTTAAGGCATTTCGCGCATACATGAAATGAACACATTTTTCTCCAAAACTATAACAGATGCAAGCTTGTCCTGTTTGGTGGAGATGATATTTAATAAAATAAGTAGAAATCCACTAAAAGTTTTGTTTGGTTATCTTGCAATCCCGAGATAATCGTCTCCATGCTCCAAATCCATTTTAAAGCCATTTTTAAGGCATTTCGCGCATACATGAAATGAACACATTTTTCTCCAAAACTATAACAGATGCAAGCTTGTCCTGTTTGGTGGAGATGATATTTAATAAAATAAGTAGAAATCCACTAAAAGTTTTGTTTGGTTATCTTGCAATCCCGAGATAATCGTCTCCATGCTCCAAATCCATTTTAAAGCCATTTTTAAGGCATTTCGCGCATACATGAAATGAACACATTTTTCTCCAAAACTATAACAGATGCAAGCTTGTTCTGTTTGGTGGAGATGATATATAATAAAATAAGTAGAAATTAACTAAAAGTTTTGTTTGGTTATCTTGCAATCCCGAGATAATCGTCTCCATGCTCCAAATCCATTTTAAAGCCATTTTTAAGGCATTTCGCGCATACATGAAATGAACACATTTTTCTCCAAAACTATAACAGATGCAAGCTTGTCCTGTTTGGTGGAGATAATATTTAATAAAATAAGTAGAAATCTACTAAAAGTTTCGTTTGTTTATATTGCCATCCTGAGATAATCGTCTCCATGCTCCAAATCCATTTTAAAGCCATTTCAAAGGCATTTTGCGCATACATGAAATGAACACATTTTTCTCCAAAACTATAACATATGCAAGCTTGTCCTGTTTGGTGGAGATGATATTTAATAAAATAAGTAGAAATCCACTAAAAGTTTTGTTTGGTTATCTTGCAATCCCGAGATAATCGTCTCCATGCTCCAAATCCATTTTAAAGCCATTTTTAAGGCATTTCGCGCATACATGAAATGAACACATTTTTCTCCAAAACTATAACAGATGCAAGCTTGTCCTGTTTGGTGGAGATAATATTTAATAAAATAAGTAGAAATCTACTAAAAGTTTCGTTTGTTTATATTGCCATCCTGAGATAATCGTCTCCATGCTCCAAATCCATTTTAAAGCCATTTCAAAGGCATTTTGCGCATACATGAAATGAACACATTTTTCTCCAAAACTATAACACATGCAAGCTTGTCCTGTTTGGTGGAGATGATATTTAATAAAATAAGTAGAAATCCACTAAAAGTTTTGTTTGGTTATCTTGCAATCCCGAGATAATCGTCTCCATGCTCCAAATCCATTTTAAAGCCATTTTTAAGGCATTTCGCGCATACATGAAATGAACACATTTTTCTCCAAAACTATAACAGATGCAAGCTTGTCCTGTTTGGTGGAGATAATATTTAATAAAATAAGTAGAAATCTACTAAAAGTTTCGTTTGTTTATATTGCCATCCTGAGATAATCGTCTCCATGCTCCAAATCCATTTTAAAGCCATTTCAAAGGCATTTTGCGCATACATGAAATGAACACATTTTTCTCCAAAACTATAACACATGCAAGCTTGTCCTGTTTGGTGGAGATGATATTTAATAAAATAAGTAGAAATCCACTAAAAGTTTTGTTTGGTTATCTTGCAATCCCGAGATAATCGTCTCCATGCTCCAAATCCATTTTAAAGCCATTTTTAAGGCATTTCGCGCATACATGAAATGAACACATTTTTCTCCAAAACTATAACAGATGCAAGCTTGTCCTGTTTGGTGGAGATGATATTTAATAAAATAAGTAGAAATCCACTAAAAGTTTTGTTTGGTTATCTTGCAATCCCGAGATAATCGTCTCCATGCTCCAAATCCATTTTAAAGCCATTTCAAAGGCATTTTGCGCATACATGAAATGAACACATTTTTCTCCAAAACTATAACACATGCAAGCTTGTCCTGTTTGGTGGAGATGATATTTAATAAAATAAGTAGAAATCCACTAAAAGTTTTGTTTGGTTATCTTGCAATCCCGAGATAATCGTCTCCATGCTCCAAATCCATTTTAAAGCCATTTTTAAGGCATTTCGCGCATACATGAAATGAACACATTTTTCTCCAAAACTATAACAGATGCAAGCTTGTCCTGTTTGGTGGAGATGATATTTAATAAAATAAGTAGAAATCCACTAAAAGTTTTGTTTGGTTATCTTGCAATCCCGAGATAATCGTCTCCATGCTCCAAATCCATTTTAAAGCCATTTTTAAGGCATTTCGCGCATACATGAAATGAACACATTTTTCTCCAAAACTATAACAGATGCAAGCTTGTCCTGTTTGGTGGAGATGATATTTAATAAAATAAGTAGAAATCCACTAAAAGTTTTGTTTGGTTATCTTGCAATCCCGAGATAATCGTCTCCATGCTCCAAATCCATTTTAAAGCCATTTTTAAGGCATTTCGCGCATACATGAAATGAACACATTTTTCTCCAAAACTATACCAGATGCAAGCTTGTCCTGTTTGGTGGAGATGATATTTAATAAAATAAGTAGAAATCCACTAAAAGTTTTGTTTGGTTATCTTGCAATCCCGAGATAATCGTCTCCATGCTCCAAATCCATTTTAAAGCCATTTTTAAGGCATTTCGCGCATACATGAAATGAACACATTTTTCTACAAAACTATAACAGATGCAAGCTTGTCCTGTTTGGTGGAGATGATATTTAATAAAATAAGTAGAAATCCACTAAAAGTTTTGTTTGGTTATCTTGCAATCCCGAGATAATCGTCTCCATGCTCCAAATCCATTTTAAAGCCATTTTTAAGGCATTTCGCGCATACATGAAATGAGCACATTTTTCTCCAAAACTATAACAGATGCAAGCTTGTCCTGTTTGGTGGAGATGATATTTAATAAAATAAGTAGAAATCCACTAAAAGTTTTGTTTGGTTATCTTGCAATCCCGAGATAATCGTCTCCATGCTCCAAATCCATTTTAAAGCCATTTTTAAGGCATTTCGCGCATACATGAAATGAACACATTTTTCTCCAAAACTATAACAGATGCAAGCTTGTCCTGTTTGGTGGAGATGATATTTAATAAAATAAGTAGAAATCCACTAAAAGTTTTGTTTGGTTATCTTGCAATCCCGAGATAATCGTCTCCATGCTCCAAATCCATTTTAAAGCCATTTTTAAGGCATTTCGCGCATACATGAAATGAACACATTTTTCTCCAAAACTATAACAGATGCAAGCTTGTCCTGTTTGGTGGAGATAATATTTAATAAAATAAGTAGAAATCTACTAAAAGTTTCGTTTGTTTATATTGCCATCCTGAGATAATCGTCTCCATGCTCCAAATCCATTTTAAAGCCATTTCAAAGGCATTTTGCGCATACATGAAATGAACACATTTTTCTCCAAAACTATAACACATGCAAGCTTGTCCTGTTTGGTGGAGATGATATTTAATAAAATAAGTAGAAATCCACTAAAAGTTTTGTTTGGTTATCTTGCAATCCCGAGATAATCGTCTCCATGCTCCAAATCCATTTGAAAGCCATTTTTAAGGCATTTCGCGCATACATGAAATGAACACATTTTTCTCCAAAACTATAACAGATGCAAGCTTGTCCTGTTTGGTGGAGATGATATTTAATAAAATAAGTAGAAATCCACTAAAAGTTTTGTTTGGTTATCTTGCAATCCCGAGATAATCGTCTCCATGCTCCAAATCCATTTTAAAGCCATTTTTAAGGCATTTCGCGCATACATGAAATGAACACATTTTTCTCCAAAACTATAACACATGCAAGCTTGTCCTGTTTGGTGGAGATGATATTTAATAAAATAAGTAGAAATCCACTAAAAGTTTTGTTTGGTTATCTTGCAATCCCGAGATAATCGTCTCCATGCTCCAAATCCATTTTAAAGCCATTTTTAAGGCATTTCGCGCATACATGAAATGAACACATTTTTCTCCAAAACTATAACAGATGCAAGCTTGTCCTGTTTGGTGGAGATGATATTTAATAAAATAAGTAGAAATCCACTAAAAGTTTTGTTTGGTTATCTTGCAATCCCGAGATAATCGTCTCCATGCTCCAAATCCATTTTAAAGCCATTTTTAAGGCATTTCGCGCATACATGAAATGAACACATTTTTCTCCAAAACTATAACAGATGCAAGCTTGTCCTGTTTGGTGGAGATGATATTTAATAAAATAAGTAGAAATCCACTAAAAGTTTTGTTTGGTTATATTGCAATCCCGAGATAATCGTCTCCATGCTCCAAATCCATTT